>NC_049907.1:19814701-19978052 GCF_001411555.2 Juglans regia | reverse complement strand
GGGGTTAAACATGGTATTTGTCCCGATGTGATACTAAGAGATGATATGATTATAATGTTTCAGTTTGGAAATGCCAATGGATTTTCTTTTTGGGAACAAGTTGTTTTTTTGAAAATTTCGCTCTAATGTTTTGTAACAAATTTGTTGTTTTTGCATTCTGAAAGTAAATGTCTTGTTCTGCATACCGAATTTTATAAATACTCATGTTTACATGCTAGTATATGCTCTCTGCTTGCTGAGTTGTTGATAACTCACATCTTTAATCTTCATAATATTTCAGATGACATTGATAGTTCAGCTGAGGACCAGTATTAGAGTTTATGGAGAAGATTAGCAGTGAATGGTTGTTGGGTATCTCGTGGTATTAGTGTTGATGTTGGAAGTTATTTATATTTCTTAAGTTTGCTTCAATGGATTTAGACGGTTTATGGAGACTTATGTTAATGTTTCATTATTTCTAGTTTGTTATTTGAGACATGAACAAGAGTTGAATTTTTATTTGGGATGTTGGATTGAAACTTGGATAGATGAGTTTATATGGTTTATTTAATTGAAATATTTACGTTTGATTTGAGGTTTGGAAAAATATATATTCTTGAATTTGGAAGTATTCTAGCCTTGTTAGAGTTGATTATCAGGTTATATGAGTTAACTCTCCAGACCCTCGGGGATGGAGCGTTACATATGGGCTACTCATTGAATCCCAAGTTAAAAATCTAGCCTATCATCTCTAGATTAACAAAATGTCTAAAAAGATTAAATTCAAATATCTTTAACTATTGCTCTAAACGAAAATTGCAGAATAAAAATATTGTAGTCTCAAAATCTGCTGAAGCCAAAAATGAAGAAGAAAATAAACAGACGAAGAAATAAATCCGGAAAAACAAGAGAGACAGCGCACGGCCAAAAAATTCCTTTTTATACTCTCTGGCCCTCTCTGCATTTTGCCCAGCCCCTTTTTGCGTTTTGAGCCTAAGCCTCGTTCTGCGTTTCAGGGTGCGTGAGTCTGTGGCCTTTTCATGTGTTTCGAGCCAGTCCCGCGTTTCACGTCTCCATTTCGTGCGTTTTGAGCTAGCCCAGCTTCCGCATTTCATCTCCTGGTCTGCCCGCGTGAGTGCATCTGCGTTTCCCTTCTGCAGTGCGCTCGTCTCCAGCTCTTGCAGTTCGTCTCTTGAGCCCAGGTTCCTTCTGCGCATTTCATCTTCAGCCCAGCACCAATTCCTCTCCAGCCCAGCGCTTGGCGTGAGTGGGTTTGCCCGTGTGAGCTGCTCGATCCAACCCAGGTTCTTGCAGGATGCGGATTCTTGCCATCACTCTACACAGCATCGAAGCCACGCAGCGTTGCACGTCTCCCTGGTCTGCGTTTTGCGTCCTGAAGGTCCTGCAGCAAGTTCTTCCCAGCCCAGCGTTTCCTGCCATGGTTTGAAGCCACTAGTGTTCTACGTGAGTTTCTAGAGCTTTTCTTTGGAGTTGTCGTGTCAGTTGGGTAATTCCAAGAATACCCACGTGTTTCAACATATTTTTTATAATGCCCTGCAATATAAATAAAATATGAAGAGTAAACTTTTAGAATATTAATTTTGGTGTGAACTAATTGCAATACAACTCTTTTCAAGTGCAAAATATCAAAATTTAATATTGAGTCAAGAACTAAGTGCTTCATTCATATTTTAATTAAACAAATCATTCACTTTGGCCGCTTAATCATGTGATTTTTGACACTTTATCATATGGCACTTGAATGAATGGGATGTTCTCAAATATGCCTTGCCTAACAACAACTGTGGCAGCCGAGTAATCCTCACTACACGTAATGCTGGTGTAGCCTCCAGTACCTCTTCTGGTGTGGAATCTGTAGGTAGGGTTTACAACTTGAAGCCCTTGTACCCAGTGGAATCTTGGGCTCTTTTCTGTAAGAAAACCTTTCAAGGGAATGCATGCCCTACTTATTTGAAGGATTGTTGTCAATATATAAGAAAACCTTTCAAGGGAATGCATGCCCTACTTATTTGAAGGATAGCTGTCAATATACTTTAAGAAAGTGTGAGGGACTGCCCCTTGCAATTGTAGCAATCAGTGGCGTTTTGGAATCGAAAGACACGCGTAGGATTGATGAGTGGGATATGGTTGGCCAAAGTCTTGGGGATGAGCTTTATAGCAATGACAAACTGCAGGATCTGAAAAAAATACTTTCGCTAAGTTTCAATGACTTGCCTTGCTACCTAAAAGATTGTTTCTTATACTTGAGTATCTTCCCAGAGGACTATTTGATTGAGCAAATGAGAGGCTGATTCGATTATGGATAGCGGAGGGATTAATAGAAGCCAAAGAAGGGAAAACACTGGAAGAAGTTGCAGCTGACTACCTCAACGAACTCTTGAATAGAGGTCTATTGCAAGTGGCATCCATAACCAGTGATGGAAGGGTCAAAAAGTATCGCGTCCATGACGAGCTGCGGGAGATAATTGTGTCAAAGTCTAGAGATTAGAACTTCACCTTCGTTGCTAAAGATCAGAACTTGATGTGGCCGGATAAGGTTCGACGCCTGTCTATACATAACACACTGCCAAACGTACAAGAAAACAGGTCTGTTTATCAACTCCGTTCTTTGTTCGTGTTTCGGATGGTAGAAAATCTGGACATACAAAACATGCTTCCTGGTGGTTTTAGGCAGCTAAATGTTTTAGATCTGCAAAAGTCACGTTTAAAAAGGTTTCTGATTGATGTTGACAACCTGATTTACTTGAAATATCTAAGCTTGAAGGGCACCAAGGTTACAACCATCCCAAGAATTATAGGGAAGCTTCAGTACCTAGAGACTTTGTGTAAGGCCCAGTTTCTTCATCAGTGGCTCGGATCAGTGCGTGTAAATGGCCCAGCCATTTTAATGTCTAGTGAGACCACCGAGCGGCGTCGTTTTGGGAGGTATGTTTATCTCTTCTGTTTTCCGTTTCTTTCTCCCTTCTCTTCCGCAGTTTCGGTTTCTCCCGCACGTCTCTCGCGCACGTCGCCTTCTTTTCTTTCGGTTTCTTCTTATTTCTTGTTGCTGCGTTAGTCTGTGGGTTCCGATTCTCTGCCAAGTTTCCTCAAGTTCGGTTTCCTTCTTGCGCAGCACTGGTTTCGGTTACTGCATTCCTCTGTTTTTCTCTCCTTTATGCTTTTCGGTCCTTCCTCTGCAAGTCAGCGAGCGATCCCTCCATTTTCGACTGGTAAGAGTTCCATCTTCATTCCTTTGATTTTCGGTTTCCCTTGCTGCAGTGTGCAGATTCTGTTTTTTATTTTTATTTTTGATGTTCCTCCTCTATACAGTTTGTTGTTGCCGTGAGTTTGGGTTTGCATTTCGTCGGTTCTTGAGTTTCCGTGACTTGTGATTTCTAGTTATTGGGCTTTCGATTCTCGGCTTCTTGTGTAACTAGTAAAACCATTACGGGAGAAATTCATTTTCGTTGGTAAGTTAGCCTCGTTCTTAGTCTCTTACGCACACACACACACTTCACTTCATATCAGTTTATTTTTCACTTCAATGAAATATTTGGAGGTGTATTGTGAGTTCTCGGACACTTTTTGTGAATTAACAAACACTTTGTGTTGGGATTGGCTTGGAATTGTGAATTGTTTTGGGTTGGTCGAGCAGTAAATCGAGTAATGTTTGGGTTTAGTAGGACCTATGGTGTTTTCAGTTTGGTATGTTACTATTACCGGGAGGTTATGGACCCCTTTGATCTATTATTATTGCATTAAAGTTTGTGTGAAGTTTGTAATGAGATTATTGAGAAGATTTGAGATTGATTTCATTTATAAAGTTTTTGGAGAATTTTTCTTTGGATGTGTTGGGAGACATGTTTATGAGTGACAAGTAGTAAATCTCCAAGCCACCCGGGTTTGGGGCGTTACATTTGGTATCAGAGACAGGTTTGAATTCTGCATACTATAAACCTTGGAGGTTTAGATTTCTGTGAGTTCATAGGAGGTAAAGATTTTAGAGTATAGATAGTGATTAAGAAGTCATTGTCAGATTAATTATGATAGTAAAGCGAACTATAGGATTGAATATTGTTGATGTGGAAAGTCTTAGAATTCGCAGGCTTTAGGAATAGCCATGAGGTGTGGTATTTCAGAGGTCTATGAACTAAGTTCATGTTGATTAAGGTTTAGTTTAATAACGGAGCCTTCTTAAGTAGTTATATGGGTTTAAGTATTAGTTTTTTTGAAATTGACTATTACTACGGTTATATGTACTTTTCTATTCTCCGTTATGAGTATTCTTATAGTTTTGAATTATAATATATACGTTTTGTTTTTACAAATACCACTAAATTTTCTATGTTCTTATAAACTCTATTTTGAAGCGTTGATTAAAAATTCAAGTTATTTTGTCAGGATGCCACCTCGTCGTAGAGAACGAAGCATGTCGGATCTGAATGTGAACGAGAACGAAAGGGAAGCAAACCCGAGTGCTTCCGACGTTTTACGAGCAGCTGCACATCAATTAATTGATGACCTTGTGCAGAATCCCGCGGGTCGCCAGCGTAATTTCAATGAAGGGGGTTGTACTGTTGAGCAATTCAATCGAATGCACCCACCTTTATTTGATGGGAGAGGCGATCCAACTTTGGCAGAGGATTGGATTCAGGACATTGAGGAGATTTTGCGAGTCCTAACCTGTACTGAGGAGCAAAATGTGGCATACGCCACATTCAAGCTTACTGGGGAAGCGAAGAGGTGGTGGATCTCTGAAAGGACCATCAGAGAAGCAGAGGGGACAGAGATAATCAGTTGGCTGCACTTCAAGCAGATCTTTCTGGAGTGCTTCTTCCCTAGCTCATTTCGTGAGGACAAGGCTATGGAATTTGCCACCTTGGTTCAGGGAACTATGACGGTACATCAGTATGCTGCTAGGTTTACTGAGTTATCCCGTTTTGCCACTTATTTGATTCCCGATGAGGAAAAGAAGGCACGCAAATTTGAGCAAGGACTGAATGAGAAACTGTATGTGCGTGTGGTGGGTTTCCAGATTCGGAACTTCTCAGAGTTGGTGAATAAAGCAACAGTTTTTGAAAGAACCCTTCAAAGAAGTGCTGCGTTGCATGAGCAGAGGAAGAGGACTACTCCTACTGGGTACCAGTCTGGCATGGACCAGGGACCATGGAAAAGGAGGAGTGAAGGTAGTAGTTCAGGAAAAAGGCCGGTTCCGAGTAATCAGCAGCCCTACCAGTGTAGGACATGCAATCAAGTGCACTCCGGAGAGTGTAGAAAAGGGGCGGGATTGTGTTCGTTGTGGCAAATCAGGACACTACATCAGGGATTGCCCAATGCAAAATAGGAGCAACCAGACGTTCATACCGCCACCTCAGAGGAATGAAGTATCAGCCCGGGGCAGCAATCAACGTCCTACTGCGCCTGCTCGAGTTTTTGCACTGACACCTGGAGAGGTTGAGGGTAGGAATGACGTGATCACTGGTACGACTCTTTTGTTTTGCTTTAAGGATTTATAATTTCTATTATTTTCTTTTTCTTTGATTGGTTCTGGTTAAGACTTTGAATATTCTTGGTTCATGGATGAGTTTGCATGTGATCACAGGTACTCTTTCTTTGTTTTCTAATAATGCTATTGTGTTATTTGACTCGGGAGCGACACATTCTTTTGTTTCCACGGTGTACTCTAAATTTTGCACTTTAGATGCTGAAAGGTTGAGGAACAAGTTAGTGGTTGCGACCCCAACAGGGAATTCTGTAGTCTGTAGTGAGATGTTACCTGGATGCCCTCTTTCTATAGAGGGAAGACTGATGCCAGCAGATTTAATAGTTTTCCACATGGTTGGGTTTGATGTGATTTTGGGTATGGATTGGCTGGCTTCCTACCACGCCAGTATTGATTGTGCTAAAAAGGAAGTGGTGTTCAGGCCCCCTAATGAATGTGAATTTCGGTTCACAGGGTCGAAAGTGAGGTTGGCTCCACCCATCATTTCTGCCATTCAGGTAGGAAAACTGTTGCGTGATGGTTGTCAGGGATTCTTAGCCTGTGTGGTTGAAGCACCAACAGAAGAGTTGAAGTTGGAACAGATACCTATTGTGAGAGATTATCCAGAGGTCTTCCCTGAAGACTTATCGGGACTTCCACCCGAGCGGGAGGTAGAGTTTTCTATTGAGTTAATTCCAGGCACGGCACCTCTTTCGAAAGCACCTTATCGCATGGCACCGTCTGAATTAGCGGAACTCAAAGAGCAGTTGCAAGATTTGTTAGACAAGGGTTTCATCAGACCCAGTGTTTCACCTTGGGGAGCTCCAGTTCTTTTTGTGAAGAAGAAGGATGGATCGATGAGAATGCGTATCGATTATAGGGAACTTAATCGGGTGACCATAAAGAATAAGTACCCGCTACCCCGTATAGAAGATTTGTTTGATCAGCTTCAGGGTGCTCAAGTATTTTCGAAGATTGATCTTCGATCGGGTTACCACCAGTTGAAGATCAGAGCTGAAGACGTGGCTAAGACGGCGTTCAGGACCCGTTATGGCCATTATGAGTTTTTGGTCATGCCTTTTGGCTTGACTAACGCCCCAGCAGTATTTATGGACTTGATGAACAGGGTGTTCCATGAGTTTTTGGATAAGTTTGTGGTTGTCTTTATTGATGATATACTGATTTACTCCAAAAGCGAGACCGAGCATGAAGAACATTTGAAGTTGGTACTTGGGACACTCAGAGACAAGCAGCTGTTTGCTAAGTTGAAGAAGTGTGAATTTTGGCTTGATTCAATCACGTTTCTGGGGCATGTAGTTTCGAAGGATGGTATTTCAGTAGACCCAGGAAAAGTGGAAGCAGTGGTTAATTGGTCGGCACCGAAGAATGTTCATGAGGTTAGAAGCTTCTTGGGATTGGCGGGGTATTACCGTCGATTCATTGATGGGTTTTCCAAGATAGCAGTTCCTCTCACTGCACTCACCAGGAAAAATAATAAGTTTGAATGGACAGCAAAGTGTGAAGAAAGCTTCCAAGAGTTGAAACAGAGATTAGTGACAGCTCCAGTGTTAACAGTTCCCACAGCTAGAGGCGGATTTGTTGTTTATAGCGATGCTTCTAGGCTTGGTTTGGGGTGTGTACTGATGCAACATGGGAAGGTTATAGCTTATGCTTCACGCCAATTGAAAGTGTATGAACAGAATTATCCCACTCATGATCTAGAACTCGCGGCAGTTATTTTTGCACTTAAGCTTTGGAGACATTACTTGTATGGGGAAAAGTGTGAAATTTATACGGATCACAAGAGTTTGAAGTATTTCTTTACCCAAAAAGAATTAAACATGAGGCAAAGGAGGTGGCTTGAGTTGATCAAGGATTATGATTGCACCATTAATTATCACCCAGGCAAAGCTAATGTTGTAGCCGACGCTCTAAGTAGGAAGTCAGTGGGATCGACAGTTGCAGCTATTACCACTCAGCATAGGTTGCTAATGGATTTAGAAAGAGCCGGTATCGAAGTCATTGCTAGTGATACAAATGCTTTCATGGCCAGTTTAGTGGTTCAACCTGATTTGATAGATAGAATCAAAGCTGCTCAGAAAGTGGACTCAGGGTTGGTGAAGTTAATGAAAGGGATCGGAAATGGGGACAAAACTGATTTTTGTATTTCCAAGGATGGAGTTTTGAGGTTTAGGGGTAGAGTATGCATACCTGCTGATGATGAACTAAAAAGGTTAATTCTTGAAGAGGCACACCGTTCTTTGTACACTGTTCACCTAGGGAGTGCCAAGATGTATCGGGATTTGAGAGAGTCCTTTTGGTGGAATGGCATGAAAAGAGAAATTGCTAAATTTGTAGAACAATGCCTGACTTGCCAACAAGTGAAGGCGGAACACCAGAGACCTGCAGGATTATTACAGCCACTTCAGATTCCAGAGTGGAAATGGGAACATATCTCCATGGATTTCGTGACAGGTCTACCAAGGACCGTAAGCGGGCAAGATGCTATATGGGTGATTGTGGATCGCTTAACGAAGACCGCCCATTTTGTGCCCATTAAAGTTTCTTATAAACTAGAGAAGCTAGTTGAACTGTATGTGCGGGAGATAGTGAGGTTGCATGGAGTGCCGGTATCCATTGTGTCGGATAGAGATCCTCGTTTTACCTCTAAGTTCTGGCGAAGCTTACAAGAGGCAATGGGTACTCAGTTAAGTTTCAGTACTGCTTTTCACCCTCAGACAGATGGACAATCAGAAAGAACTATTCAGATTTTAGAAGACATGTTGAGGGCTTGCTTGATGGACTTCAAGGGATCTTGGATGCAATATTTACCATTGGTTGAGTTTGCATATAACAATAGCTTCCAGGCTAGCATTGGGATGGCACCTTATGAGGTTTTGTATGGCAGGAGATGTAGGTCTCCTTTGTATTGGGATGAAGTAGGTGAAAGAAAACTTCTAGGGCCAGAGATTATTCAGCAGACCACAGAAAAGATAGATATCATTCGGGCTAGAATGAAAGCAGCTCAAAGCCGACAGAAGAGCTATGCAGATAAACGCCGCCGTCAGTTAGAGTTTGCGATGGGAGATAAGGTATTCGTGAGAATTTCACCAATGAAAGGAGTTATGAGATTCGGAAAGAAAGGTAAGTTGAGTCCTAGATACATTGGGCCGTTTGAGATTTTTGATCGGATTGGACCGGTGGCGTACAGGGTGGCTCTACCACCGGCGTTCTCGGGAGTGCATAATGTGTTCCATGTATCCATGTTGAGGAAGTATATACATGACCCCACTCACATCATAGATCATGAACCCTTGCAGATTCAAGAGGACCTGACCTACACTGAGGAACCATTGCGGATTCTGGACAGGAAAGAGCAAGTGTTGCGGAATCGAACTATTTCTTTGGTTAAAGTATTGTGGAATAATCATGCTATCAATGAAGCATCATGGGAATTCGAGGAAGATATGCGAGTCAAGTATCCTCACTTGTTCGAAGAGAATTATTATAGCTTGTAGCGAATTCCGAGGACGGAATTCTTGTAAGGGGAGGAGGATGTAAGGCCCAGTTTCTTCATCAGTGGCCCGGATCAGTGCGTGTAAATGGCCCAGCCATTTTAATGTCTAGTGAGACCACCGAGCGGCGTCGTTTTGGGAGGTATGTTTGTGACGCCCCCAAATTCCGCTTGGGATCGGACGGACATTTGAAGCGTCGAGACATGCAACACAAGGTTACCTGCCCCCGTTCATGACATATAAGATGCAATATTCCTAACATGCATCTAGCATTATGCAATATTCGCAGCGGATAATTTTTTTTTTTTTCTTCAGCAATACTATGCACCAAACTGAAATATCCCAAATACTTAAAACATTCTTCATACATAATGACATACTCAAAAACTGATATCACAACACTAGTCCGAAATGGTTGTGATCAAAAGAGTGATGGAGATTGAACTCCACAAATACAAGTAGTAATCTGAGGTAACTACTGTACGAACACCTACATCGCATCGTCGCTTAGGTGACCGTTTCCAGTTGGTCGATTCCCGATTCTCCTTCAGATCCTGTAAAAGATCTACCATTCGGGGGAATGGTAGTTGGGACTACCACAGTGAGATTTGATTACAAATCTCAGCAAGTTAACAGGAAACTTCCACACAGGTTAATGATGCATGCATGGCAGTAAAAGCATGAATGCATAATCAAATCATAAGTAATCATAGCATAACTTGACATACAACATAACATAACTGGCATAACTTAAACTGAAACTGAAGCTTAGCATGAACGTGACTTGAAACATAACATGAATGTGAGCTTGGAACATAACATGGACTTGAAACATAGCATGAACGTGAACATGCATAATTTGAACTTGAACTTGAGCATGACATAACATAAATGTGAACTTGGAACATAACGTAAACGTGAACATAACATAACATGAACTTGGAACATAACGTGAACGTGAACATAACATAACATGAACTTGAAACATATTCTTGTCTCATGGGATTACCATGATTGCATGAACGTAAACTTGAACGTAACATAACGTGAAACATGACTTGAACTTGGAATCTTATTCAATAGTCTTAATCATTAACATGACCATATGGGTGCTACACAGGTCCCCTTGAGCCGTGTGTCCCTGCCGATTACCGCATCACATCACAGGTTTCTATACCAGCTGTGAGTGCGTTAATACGTACTCCACAGTTGTTGTGGCCCCACGTATTCTACGTGTCACAATTGCTGTGTCTCACGTAGTGTATGCTCCACAGTTGTTGTGGCCCCATACTTCATGCTCCACAGTTGTTGTGGCCCCATGACTTATCTGTTTGTGCCACACTTGCTGTGGACACACGTAACATAATGTGTGGCACCATCGGCGTTAGTGCCTGGCGCGCTCCGGTGACCAGCTAATTAGGCCCCATTCGCAACCTGTTGACTGTACTTCGTCAACCCAGGAATTTCACACCTATTTAGACACTCCAGCGTGAACAAAGGAGTTCCACTAGGATATTACCCCATCCTAGCGCTTAGGGTCGTGATTGACATGAATGACTTAACTGGCAGACATGACATTTCGTAACGTGACGTAACATGAACGTGACATAAAAGACAGAAATCTTGACGTAACATAACGTGACATGAACGTAGGACGACAGACATGACATACTTCGAGACATAAATGTAACAGAGAACATTTCATAACATGTCATACATGTAACATGCAACATTTCGTAACATGGCATACCATATAACAGACAACATTTCTTAACATGGCGTAACATGTGACAATGAATATTACATGACAAGAAATACATGTAACAGATGGCATACTTAACTTAACATGACATACTTGCAATGTATAGCATGTATAGCAATACGTGACAGAATATCTTGTGTAACAGATGAATAATTCATGACAGAATAAATTCTGTGTAACAGATAAATATGAAATGACTTGGCATGGCACATATGATAACATGCATACATACAATTTAGTTCCCTTACTTATCACACATACACATTAAATTGATAGTAAGTTAAAAGCTAACTTACCTCGATCTTCGCGCTTCGAGACAAAACTCAAGTGCGATCACGGGAAACTGAAAGTAGTGATTTCTAAAAATTAGAACTTAATCACTGACAATTAGGAATATGGAAAAAATATCAACTTAGAGTAAAATTACCATTTTACCCTCTACATGTGGGAAAATGACCATTTTACCCCTAACATAAGGATTTTGCATCCTAACTCCATAAATCACCAAAATTTACATACCTTATGTAAATTTTGTCCTAAGCTCAAAAATCAATTCAGAAAAATTTAAAACTTAACACAACCATCAAAACTCTATATGGCCGAAGCTTACAAGGCTATTTCCTTTGCTTTTTGTTGTAATTCTTTCAAATCTCGAAAGTCATGATTAAACCAAAATTTTTCTTCTACCACACTCATAACGTATTCTTAAGAACAATCATGTTTTGAATCATGAACAAAAGTCATCAAAATCACTAAAACCATACTTGAACTTTTTGGTTTCTCTTCTAAGTTCAAAACAGAATTTTGTTTCTAACTTGTTTTGATCAACCTCTTGATCCATGACTTATAAAGAAGTGATCTTCAAACCAAAACATCACATGATTCAAAAAGGTGTCCTAAAACAGATCCAAGCTTCAAACTCAAGATCACATGGGTAAACATCAACCAAAACATAAATTTAGCCAAGAACATCATCACTTTGGCCTAACCGAATATCTCCTTGCATAAAATTTCATATGTTCGAAACTAACTTCAAATATCTTCAAAATAACATTCTAACATGTATATAAGATGCTTAGGATCTTCCAATAAAAATATCAAAGCCATTGGAATAAGATTAAACCATAAAAGATTTAAACTTTCTCAAAACAGAAACTGTTTTTCCTCTTCCAGTTTCTAAGTTTCTAGACCTAAGAAAATATTTCACCAAAACTTTTAATCATGCAACAAATCCTCAACCAATAATCATATACACATGTTAACAGTACTCCATAAAAATTTCGGACCAAGATCTATTCATTAGCTTGGTCAAAAACTCCAAAATATAACACACTCTCCAGTTTATCGCCCAGAATAACCTTTCTGGGGTCTAAACAACTTTTTACCAATCAAATGATCTCCAAATGGAACAAATAAGATATCCACGTAAACTAGACTCCAAAAGAAACAACTTTCATGAGGCAACGTTGCGAGGAAACACTTACAAAAGCTTCGAAACAGGCATTCAAAAGAGGTACGAAAAACTGTCCGAGAGTGTCTTTTGTGTTCTATGAAGGAAAAGTGTAAAGGAGAGCTGCTTTTCGTGGGAAGTGGACTGAAGAGCTTCTTACACAAGCTATGTAAAGTGATAGGACTGAATGAATGGTTGAGTGTTGGCCTTTTCTTCTCATAAAAATCAGACCAAGATCTTTTCTCAAGGTGGAGTGTGAGAGTGAAAGAGTGAGGTGGCCCTTTTGCTTTGTCTTTCTAGAACCTTCTAGGACCTTCTTGTACAGATCTGGCCAGCCAAGTGGGGGTACAAAACTTAGCCATGAAGCAATCCTATGGTGACCAAATTCGTGGGCCTTAGAGGGCCTAAACCGAATGGGCCTAAAATTTGGGGTTTAAAGAGGGTTTGGGTTGCTATCAAGCCCAAATCCAATATCACTTGGTCCAATCAATTTTTCAAGGTTAACAAGGTTGGATAATGATGTTCTAACACAAATTTGAAGGATAATAGCATGTGGAAGTGATTTAATCAAGTGATTAAACACAATACTAGAAATCGGATTAGAAAGGGTTTAGAGGCCAACTTTAGGGTTTTGGGGAAACCGTTTAGGGTTTCGATTTCAACAAAGCTTTTGGGCTTTCAATTGGATTCCCACCATTTAGGGTTTCACTAGGATTGAAAACCTCTTTGGTCTGGCACAATTTGGTTGAGCAGATGAAACAAGGTTTTGCTTAAGTGGCATGATCTCACACCTTGATTCCTTCAAATCCAACAAACATTCCTCATGGTGCCAAGTGTCTAATATTATTCACTAAGTGTGGCTAAGATCTTGCCAAGTGTCCAAATAAAACTTCTCTAATCCAATTTGGACATTCCACACTGTGATTTCGAAACACTGCAATTGGTGCGCTTACCGAGGTTACTATTCACTTCGAAAAAGTGAATCATAAACTTAACACTAAAAATTCCTAAATATTCATATTAACCTACAGTGAAAATATTATACCGAAATTCAACCTCGAAGTGCCCCTAAAAATAATTTCACAATTCTCAACAGACGTTTCGTCCGGAATTATGAAAATAGGCTATTGTGCCATAAAATCCTAAATAATCCACCGAGTCTAATGGCGTAGACCATAATGCATTCTGACACTTCTAACCACCTCAAATAAATAAAACTCATATTTCTAGCAGCATAGTGAGTGATAACACTGACTATGTTGACAGACTAAAACCTATGCAATAGGTCGATTCGTAAAAACTTATGGGGTTTTCACGAGAGTCCTAAAGTCAAAAGAAATTCCGCCAATGAATTTCTAGCGGGCTGTTACAATGTTTATCTCCTCTGTTTTCCGTTTCTTTCTCCCTTCTCTTCCGCAGTTTCGGTTTCTCCCGCACGTCTCTGCGCACGTCGCCTTCTTTTCTTTCGGTTTCTTCTTATTTCTTGTTGCTGCGTTAGTCTGTGGGTTCTGATTCTCTGCCCAAGTTTCCTCAAGTTCGGTTTCCTTCTTGCGCAGCACTGGTTTCGGTTACTGCATTCCTCTGTTTTTCTCTCCTTTATGCTTTTCGGTCCTTCCTCTGCAAGTCAGCGAGCGATCCCTCCATTTTCGACTGGTAAGAGTTCTATCTTCATTCCTTTGATTTTCGGTTTCCCTTGCTGCAGTGTGCAGATTCTGTTTTTTATTTTTATTTTTGATGTTCCTCCTCTATACAGTTTGTTGTTGCCGTGAGTTTGGGTTTGCATTTCGTCGGTTCTTGAGTTTCCGTGACTTGTGATTTCTAGTTATTGGGCTTTCGATTCTCGGCTTCTTGTGTAACTAGTAAAACCATTACGGGAAAAATTCATTTTCGTTGGTAAGTTAGCCTCGTTCTTAGTCTCTTACGCACACACACACACTTCACTTCATGTCAGTTTATTTTTCACTTCAATGAAATATTTGGAGGTGTATTGTGAGTTCTCGGACACTTTTTGTGAATTAACAAACACTTTGTGTTGGGATTGGCTTGGAATTGTGAATTGTTTTGGGTTGGTCGAGCAGTAAATCGAGTAATGTTTGGGTTTAGCAGGACCTATGGTGTTTTCAGTTTGGTATGTTACTATTACCGGGAGGTTATGGACCCCTTTGATCTATTATTATTGCATTAAAGTTTGTGTGAAGTTTGTAATGAGATTATTGAGAAGATTTGAGATTGATTTCATTTATAAAGTTTTTGGAGAATTTTTCTTTGGATGTGTTGGGAGACATGTTTATGAGTGACAAGTAGTAAATCTCCAAGCCACCCGGGTTTGGGGCGTTACACTTTGGATCTTAAACATTCCCGCATCACTGAACTGCCTGTTGAGATCTTGAAGCTCCATCGACTTCGACATCTCCTTGTATATCATTACAAAGTTGAGTCTTATGAATATTTTCACTCTCGATATGGTTTTAAGGTCCAACGAAATATAGGAGCTCTACGATACCTGCAGAAGCTCTGTTTCCTAGAAGCAAACCAAGGTGGTGGCGCTATAGTACTGGTGGAGCTAGGGAAACTGTACCAACTAAGGAGGTTAGGCATTTTAAAGCTGAGAAAAGAAGATGGGAAATCTCTATGTTCATCCCTAAAAAAACTGACCAACCTTCGTGTGTTGTCTCTAACTTCAATAGTGGAGGAAGAGATTCTTGATTTGCAGCACCTTTCTTCTCCGCTTCCATTGATCCAGCGGGTGTATTTGAGAGGACGTTTGGAGACATTACCTCCATGGATACCATCATTGCATGGCCTTGTTAGATTGCTTCTGAAATGGAGTAGATTGAAGGAAGAACCACTCATGCTCCTTCAAAAATTGCCCAATCTTGTACACCTGGAATTATTGCTGGTTTACGAGGGCGACACTTTGTATTTCAGGAAGGGTGGGTTCAACAAGCTTAAGGTTTTAGGCCTCGAGCAATTCAGTGAACTTAGATGCGTGCAAGTGGAGGTGGGAGCAATGCCTTGTGTTGAAAAGCTAATTATCCTGCGTTGTGAATTGCTGAAGAAGGTGCCAGTAGGCATTGAATATCTGACCAAGTTGAAAGTGCTCGAATTTTTCGAAATGCCCGAAGAGTTTATCAAGAGGCTTCGGCCAGATGAAATGGATAGTGATTATTGGAAGGTAGCCATCCCAGAAATCTATTGTACCTGCTGCAGAGAAGGTGGATGGGAGGTCAATACTATTAACCATAATGTGCAAACACTACTTTCCATTGAGTCAAACCGAAGTTACATGTCCGAGATTACTGTGCCTATGTAATACTGTGCCTATGTCCGAGATTACTGCACCTATGTCCCAGATTACTGCACCTGATGAAGATTCAAATTGCAAAGATCTTGATAACTGTTATTTAGGCACCTCCGGGCCTTGTTATGCTTGGGTAGGTGCTCCAGTGGAGATTCCATGTGATTGAGCTGAATTATTACATATTTTATATATTTAGAATCAATATATTTATTTATTTTATTATATTATTATTAGTTTAGATGAATAAATAATTAAGATGAATAAATTCGAGTTGTGATTTAAATTAATTAATAGTATAATTTATGTTTAATTTTATAACTTGTGATTTAATTAGATAATATTCATCCACATGCACAATATATTTTTTATATTCTATTATTTTTTTTACTTTATTTTTTTTCTAATTTCTATTGATTTTATGGTTCAAGAAATGAAAAGGTATGAAAAATAAAAAGCACCAAAAGAAATGGAGGGCGTAAAAAAAAAAAAAAATAGCAAGAAAAGTAAAAAAGGCACCAAAAGGTAAGTCAAAGAGAACCAACATTTTTACATGAGTAGTGACATGCACACAACAAATTTTACAATATATTTTACAAAACATGTTATAAAATAAGAGTATTTTTGTAAAATGATGTTAGTTTTATAAGGTGTTTTATAAAAATATCTCTCATTTTAAAATATTATTGTGTAAAATGTTGTGTGTTTATCATTTTTCTTTTTACATATCTGAGTATTTGAACTTTGGACGGAAGAAACACATAGAGGGCTTTTGGGTTTATTGTTCACGTACGCTGAAAGGACTTTTTTCGTTTGGAGACTAGAAATGAACGCAACAAGCACAAATAAAAAGGAAACTTTTTGGCTGGGAAAAAACACATATTTTAGGAAATGCCGCACGCATTTGAAGAGCTCCTCCAAGGGTCCAACTGCCACAGCCAACCTTCCTCCTCCACTGCTGCCATCCATCTCCATCCATTTGGCTTACTCTTTTTACACTCTACTATTTATTTAATTTTAGTTTAATTTTTATGGAGTATTTTTTAGATTTTTGGCTTAAAAGTTTGGGAAATTTATTTGCTATTTATTTTACTTAATATCATTATTTTTCTTGCTCTTTTAAGCTTTTATTTAACAGTGATTACAATTACTATGGATTGATTTTGAAAATTTGTGATTTGAATATAAGGATGAACTCTAAAATCTTGATTTTGGGACTTTTCAATTCTAAGTTCGTATTTTGTCAATTACTTTCTAATTTAGTTTAATTTTTAGCTTAGTTTTATTAATCTCTTGGTTCCATTGCATATTTGATTGATTAAAGCTTAATTAGGACTTAATTAATTTTGATTTTATTAATTAATTTTCTGATTAATTGAGATTGTTTAGCTTACTTGATTCCTTGATTGTTAATTTCAATTTGTTAGTCTCTTACATTTCATTTCGACACTAAAAAAAATCTAAAAAATATGAATTTAGTCCATGACTAGTGCCATTTTCATTCTCGTTGAACTCTTCCATTCATTGCACATACCATCATTTTTATTTTCTCTTTGTGAATAATTTCACCATTGTAAACGAGTTTGATTTTAAGTAACTTTCCCTGAAGAGATGATCTAGAAATTTATTCATAACTATTTCATTCTCTTGTGCTTGGGATAGCCTTTATACTGCTCATTTTTTAGTAAGCCACCAATAAGGCGGATAGGTGCTCGGGCCGTCCTCCCACCTGTGAGCCTCAATAGGCCTATTGGCCCTAAAAACTTTTTATTAGCCAATTTTGGGCTGAAAATACCGTTTTAAAGTGTTTTTGGGCCAAATTTGGCCTAAAACCTATTTCAATTCAATTGAAATAGAAAATTAAATGTTATCTCTAAATATAAATAATTCTAATAATTCTAACCTATTACAAGTAGTATAACCTATGAAATTGTACTTTGTCATTTTTTTCAAATATTTCTTCATTCCATTTTTCTTTGTAACTTTTCTTTGTAGGGAATTCTTTACCTCGTTTTTGCTTTCCACTAGCTTTCTTGTTAGATAAGAAATTTTTGAATTTCCTTGTAATGGGTTCTAAATCACGTTCAGATTGTTTTCATTAGAAAAATAATCTCAATCTTTTTTTTTTTTAAGAAGATGACTGTACCCAATTTTATTGATAGCCCTCACTTTTGATAGAGAAAAACCGTGGCTACAACCAGACACTTGGGACTTACAAATAAGCATAAAGACCAAAATCCATGTATAAAAAACTAAAAGACCCAACCACAAACTAAGAAAGCCAAAAAATTACAAACCAGATAGAAAGAACAAGCCTAAGAAACCAACCTGCAAGACTAGGAACATATCACACATATAAGAAAATAACAAAGAAGCGAGAAGCAAAGACCCAATACCTCACTTTGATAATCTCAAATAAGGAAAAACAATTTTTTCCATGCGAAGAAGGTTTCTTAATTGACTAGATAAAGTACCCCTATCATCAATCCTGTCCGTATTTAAACCCCAATACCCTGCTTAGCAAGAAAATCATCCACAATATTACCTTTGTGATAGATATGAGTAATTTTTTAGTCCATGCGAAGAAGGCAAGCTTGAGATCTTATCCCAAAAATCATCAAGACACCAAATATTACAAATACCCCTAGTAACTTGACTAGAAGTTGAGAGTCTGTCTCAATATGAACCCGATAAAAGCCAAGCCAACAACACCTCCTAACTACTTCCAATAAACTTTTCATTTCGGCAAAATTATTAGAGCACTGGCCTAAGAACACAGAGTAAGCCACATGCACCTTACCACTATCATCCCGAATAACACTCTCGGCACCAGTCGGACCTAAATTACCCAAAATATTGCCATCAATATTTAGCTTCACCCAATCTTGTTGAGGTCGAATCCACTTTACTAGAGTAACCTTCTTAGATTTAGGAGTTAAAATTGGAATATCCATCCTCTTTAAAATAACAACATCCTGCTTAGGGAGCCTCAAATATTTCATAGACACTTGCATAACACGACGGATCCATAATTTAATAATATGCCAAACCGACTCAACCGTATCAACCTTACCCTCATATCCGGCTTTGCAATGTTTATCCCATAGCTTCCAAGAAACAATAGATGGGAGGAGACCAAAGACAGTTTGAATGTGAGAGGAGTGCCTAGCACGAAAAAACCATAAATTAGCTTGTTCCTACCAGTAGCAGAAAAGACCCATATGCATACCTAATTGAACCGTTGCCAAATGCCATATTTGTCTAGCAAAATCACCCGTACAAAGAAAATGATTAAGATCCTCAATGTAACACCCTGATCACGTGGGTCTGGAGAGTTAACTCATGTCAACTAAAATCATCTCCAATAACACTTTTAAAATAAACCAGAGTCTCCATAACATAATAACCTATTTGTTCAATACAAATATCCATGTTCCTACATAAGAGCACATCAGAAGTGCTTCAATAATATACGTAAACATTTCCACAAGGACTAGAAATATCCATTACCCAAAATACCAAAGCAACATAAAATATCAACACTACCAAAAGACTCTCCAAAAGCCCTTGTAACCTAAAATTCTCATAACCTCCAAATATATCGACACTTTTTCAAATCATCAATGTCCATTTAATAACTTCGGCTAAAACATTAAAAATCTAACTTATTTACTATTGAAGTATAACTACAAAACCTACTACTAGATAACATAATTATAAAAAAATTTGAGTCCAATTACTCATATTTATAACAGTGAGACTTTAGGTTGATAAAAATCTCAACCCAATAAAATTATTAAAACAGTTTTTTAAACATAATAAAATCAAGCCTAATAAAAAATACACAAGTCTATCACAATAATGTATGTCTAATTAATCTCAAGCCCAACCCACTAGAAAAAAGTGGCTCACTAGATTTAAACACCAATCAGTTAAAACTAAGCCTATACATATAAGTCCTGTAGCCCATTAAAAAGCCTTTCCAAAAATTAAAGCAAGTTTTTAATTAAAAGGGGTAGAAAGGTAAAAACCAAAACACACTCTTTTTCCTACTAGGTTAACTGATATATACCATATGTTTCCCTTTTTAGTAAACTATCAACAAAATAGAGGTGAACTAAGGCTTGAGCGGCAGAAACAACACTTATAGAGAGATGGAGGCACGATGGCGGCGAGCTGGGCGGATGCGGTGGACGATGGTTGTCCCAACGGAGGCGCACTGTGCCGGAGAAAGAGATGAGTGTGACGCCCCCAATCCCCGCTTGGGATGAAATGGAGACTTAGAGCGTCGGGATATGCAACACAACGTTACATACCCCCGTTCATGAAAGTTAATATGCAATGCATCCTAGTATGCAACTAGAAGTATACAATAATCACAGTGGAAATAAAAGGTTAAGGTGAAAATATGCCAGAATAACTAAAACATCCCAACTTCATTAGATAATCATCATGCTCGAAATACTAAAGTATCATAGACTTATATACAAAGTCATATCATTCTCTTAATGCGATATATAGCATAAAGCACTTGGGTTATGAACATCAAAATTCAGTCCAGTTTCCTCTCCAGATTCGGCTCCTCCTTAGTCATGCGAACCCAATGCTCCATCAATCTCGTCCTGCTCGATTCTTGACACAGCTTCTATCATTCCGAGTGGAATGATAGTGATCCCATAAAAGGGTGAGATTTACTCAAAATCTCAGTAAGTTAAACAACTAACTGACACAAAGATAAATCAATCATGAAAAATGATAAATATGCAATACATGTGATGCGAAAAATCAGTATGCATGTCTCCCATCCAGATTCCTCAACATTTATTTTTTAAAATATGAAGACACGGGTTTTTACTCAGTAAGTAATTTCGTCATAATGTTTTTAAAAGACATAACTTCTTCATAAAAATTCCATAAATTTTCTTCATCATAGACTTACATCATTATCTTAATTAATAACATAACATGTGGTAGTGACACAGTTCCCCATATACACTGTGAGTACCTGCCGGTGTAACTTACGTTGAAACTACGTTGTCTACAGACTCGTTCTCAATGCATTGGTAAATAACATAACACCATAAAAAGAGTGGACAGAGGAGTTCCATCAGGATAATTCCTCATTTCGGCCTTTGGGGTAGTGACAAAAATGATTTTCATGCTATGCTTAAAAAAATATTTTTCATGACATGTGCACATGTAGTAAATTTCATGCAAAAAATAATATTTATAAATGTAATATGCACAAATAGTAAAAATGTCATATGTTATGTAACTTTGCACTCAATATTTCATATAGCATGATAATTTATGCTCAAAATGATAATTGAAGAATAAATGAAGCATTTATCAATAACTCATAAGAAATTTATCAATGTGTAAGTTAGAGGCCAACTTACAAATTTTTGGAGAAATTTGAAATTAGCGTTGTAGCTGTATAAATCATATGTATACTAAGTTAGGGTTAATAATCTTATGAATATGTTCAAAATCAAAAGTTTCAAAAAATTTGAGTATTTACAAAAATACCCTAGACTTTCAAAAATTGTCATTTAGGCCCTAAATTTTTACTAATTGCAAACGAACTCCAAATTTAACCAACTTTTATGGACTTCATATTTTTGGCATTATAAAACCATTTATGCCTTTATATTTTCAAAATTCAAAGCGGAACTTGTCCAATTAGTCCCAACTCATGGCATGCATCTTAGTTGATGCCTAAGTGTATTTTCAACTATTGATCCCTATGAATGCATGCATATGAGATTTTCATTAATCCTTAATGATCACTAAAATCTTTAGGGACATTATGAAGTCTATTCCTTGAGTAATCAAGTTCATCCTAACACTTAATCAAAGCTAAGAAATCCTTAATCACCAATATGCTTAAAACCGATTCATGCTTGATGATTAAAACAAGATAGATTTAAAACCTATCATGACATGCTTCTAATCACAAATTTAACCTTCCATAATCATGTTAGGATAATTATAGATCATATAAAATCATGATTAGGACATGCCATAACTAAATTTCCAATTAAAAACATTCAATCATTCATACCTTCATTTAATTGACCCGGTTTTGCATTAAGTATCATAACCTTCTCAAAACTCAACCAAATTTCGTACCAACACTTGGAAACAAAGCTTGACATGCTAACTAAGATAAAAAGGAATAAAACTTACAAATTTCGTGGCCTTCCAAGCACTCTAGACTAGCTTACACAAGAACACTAAAAAACTCACCAAAACTTACTCAGTTTTCACTCTTTACATCTCCAAGAGGGGGAAATGCTCTCAAGGCTCAAGATGATGCTTGGAACTGTGGTGTGGATGAAATGAGAAGGGGAGGAAAGTATTTATAGGTGGCCAAGGGGTGAGGGATGTTGGCTTGGATGCTTGGTGATTGGGTGAAATGGGAGGTGCTCAAATCTGGAAAATTCTCAGATTTGCTTGCATGAGCTTAGGTCACTTGTGCAGAATCAAATAGTGCCCTAAACCACCATCATTTCCTCTCCACAGTAGCTACAAGGGTCCTGTAGATGACTCTAGGTCGTGGGGCATCATTTGGATGGCAGAAGATCCCTCAAACCACCCTTGAAAATAGGTGGATGAAGGTGGTTTTGTGGTGGCAGAAAATTAGTTTGGTTTCGGATATTTTTGGGTAGCAAAAATGAGTTAAAATCCTTCGTGATGGTCATGGGACTTCTTAGTGATTGGGTGGAGAAGGAGATGGCATGGGGTGGTGGTGCAAACCATGGCAGGAGGCTGGTTCAAACTCAATCCAATTGATTCCTACACAATCTAGACAAAGGTGCACTTGGTTTGGTTCTTTGAGTTGGTTGATGCAACCAATTTCCAAGGCTCAAACTGAGTTTGGGAGGGTCTCATAAGGTTTTTAAGGACCATATTACCCTTGAGGATAAACCACAAAAATGTTGGGCCCAAGGGCAAAACAGTCCAAGCATTACAAAGGGCAATGCACAAAACCGATTGAAGCATGGTTTGGGCTTGTTATGTCATTTTTCTGAATGACATGTGGAATGGTTTAGCTAGGGTATTAAAATGGTAAAATCATGTTTTAAGGGAATATTAATTCAAGAAAATTTGAATTAAAAAGTTTAAGAAAAGATTAAGCTTCAAAGCAAGGCTTTTTTTTTTTTTTTTTTACAAGAGTGAGAAATCACCTGTCCAATAGTGATCCCCACCCAATTTTATTAATAAGCCCTCACTTGTGGCGGATGAATACCGTGGTAACAAATATATGTACTCGGGCTTTACAATAAAGTGCACTAATCTCAAATATGATGGTTAATAACCTTAGCCAATTTTCAAAACTTAATTTGGGTACTTTAAGTATGATTTGGGCTTAAGGAAACTAATGGTACAGTGTATTCGACCTTTGGTCTTTGAATGATAAAATGAGTCCAAACATGACTTTGGGCCATATGAGTTTGAAAAGGGCTAACGGTTCAATCTACACCAAAAGCCTTATACCTTTCTATACTTGGGCCAGGACTAGTATTGATTTTCTAAGGGCTTGGTTCAAGATTTTCTTGGGCTAGACCCATGAATGTACTTGGGTCCTAAAAAGTCTCACCAAAATTACTAATGGGCTTGCCTCTTTAATCCTTAGCTTATTAACACTAAGTACCAACATTAATGCTAATCTCACTATCAACCTTAATGAAAGTGATTAATCCATAATTAAAAGTCTAATCTAGAGTATTTAAGGGTTGATCAAGAGTTAATTAAGAGGGGTGTTACAATGAGCGAGAGAGAGAGAGGTATGAGGGCACCGTGAGGGAGACGGAGAGTGAGGGAAAGAAAGAACACGAGAAGAACACAAAGGCTTACGATAGTGAATGTGATTGACCTAGAAGTGCCTCGCGGCTGAGCTATGATGCACGACAGTAAAAGGATGGGTAAACAGGGGACAAAGGGTGGAGAATTACAATATGGTGCTTGGCTGAGAGCTCCATCAAGGAATCGAAGGTGGTTTGAGAGAAGGCAAGAATGCAAGAACAATGAATAAGGGAATGAAGCATCGCAGGGCTCTTTTACAAGGTCAAAGGATAGGGAGGACTCATATGAAGATGGGGAGAGGATGAAGAAAGGAGTGGAAGTTGAGGTTGAGGGGGAGAAGGGAGGAGTGGAAGTTGAGATAGAAGGGGAGAATAATGTGGTGTGCCAAATAGGTGGGAATGATGAAGGTGATCTCAATCAGGAAACAAAAAAGAATTGTCAAATGATACCAATAGAGGTCGATGGTGATCTGGGCATCTACTCAATTGAGAGAAATGTAATTTTGGTGATGGCTATGGAGGAAACACAGAATCAGGAAAGCTTTGGTGGTGGAAGAAAGAGAAGTTGGAAAAGAAGAGCTAGAGGTAGATCAAATATAGGTAAAATCCCTATTCCTAATCCTTTGAATAAAAGAGGTGCTGATAGTATGGACGGGGATAAGGTGGGTGCAATGAAGAAAGCTAGAATGGAAGAGGTAGCCTTTAAGAAGGGAAATTTAGGGGCGGTGGCTGCTGAGCAGCCTTGCCTGGTATTATGAATATTATAAGTTGGAACTGCCGAGGGCTTGGCAACCCTCGAATAGTTTAGGACCTTTGCCTAATGGCAAAGGAAAAAAAGACCAATATGGTATTCTTCATTGAAACCATGATTACAGTTGGAAGAGTAGAAATTCTGACTAGAAGACTTGGGATGAAGGGATGTTTTGTAGTAGATTTTGTTGGAAGAAAGGGGGGTTTGGCACTGTTCTGGAGGAGTAATGAGGAAGTGGAAATAAAAAACTATTCTACTTGGCATGTCAATGCTAAGATCAATATAGAAGGAAAGGGCAAGAAATGTTTATTTACTGGGTTCTATGGGCATCCTAAGATAGGGAAAAGGAAGTGATCTTGGGACTTATTACAAAGCTTGAGGCCAAGAGAGCAGGAACCTTGGTGTGTGGTAGGGGATTTCAACGAGATTCTCTTCCAAAATGAAAAGGTGACAAGTAGGCCAAGAGCTGAAACCCAATTAAGTCAATTTAGAGAAGTGTTAGAAGACAGTCTACTTTATGATTTAGGTTGCTGTAGTGGTTTCTTTACATGGAGTAATAGGCATGTTGAACTCTCATTTACAAAATAGAAGTTAGATAGGTGCATGGCAAATAGCAAGTGGAAGGAATTTTTTAGAGGAGTAAGAGTGGAAGGTTTGCCAGTAAGAAGTTCAGACCATTTACCTATATTGGTGTCAATAGAAAGGGTTGTCAATAGGCAAAGAAGATGGCAGGCTCTGTTCAGATTTGAGGCCAGCTGGATTAAAGAGAAGGACTGTGAGTATAGAATAAAGAAAGATTGGGATAGAGGAAAATAGATAAATGACCATGTGATAAGGGTGCAATCTCGATTGAACTTTTGTAGCAGGACTTTGATGAGACGTTTTAAAAGCAAAGATAAAAGGAGAGCTAAAGAGATTGAATAGATTACAAGAAGGATTAAAGAAGTGTAGGAGGAGTTGGGGCCTCATAACGTAGAGGAGTTGAAAAGCTTGTAGAAGCAGGTGCGAGAGTTGATGGAATAGGAGGATACTATGTGGAAACAAGGGGCTAAGAGAAACTGGTACAACCTTGGTAATAGAAACACAAGGTTCTTTCATAAGTGTGCAAATCAAAGGAAGAAAAGTAGTAAAATATCTTCAATTGTAGATAGAAAAGGAACCTTGAGAATAGAGCAAGATGGAGTTGCAAAGGCTTTTAAAGATCACTTTGATGAGGTGTATAAAACTACTAGCCCAAAAGATGAAATGACTGACAAGTGCCTAGAAGAAGTTGAGAAAAAGGTAACTGATGAAATGAATGAATCCTTGGAGAAGAATTTTAAGAGGGAGGAAGTAGAGGAGACTTTGAAGATGATGGGGCCCTTGAAATCCCCAAGACCATATGGTTTTGGGGCATGCTTCTTTCAATCCTTTTGGCATATTATGGGTGATGATGTGTATGGGGCAGTGCTTCAGTTCCTCAATGGTGGAAGGATAGATCCAAATTTAAACCACACCTATATAGCTTTAATTCCTAAAGTGAGTGACTCGAAAAATGTCAATGAGTTTAGACCAATAAGCTTATGCAATTTTGTGTATAAGCTTGTAGCAAAAACTCTTGCCAATAGATTGAAGAAAGTTATGGATGTTATCATTTCTAAAAATCAAAATGCCTCCATTCCTGGGAGGTTGATATCTGATAATATTATAGGAGCCTATGAAGGGCTTCATTCTATGCAAAAAAGGCAAAGATGTAAGGATGGCAGCATGGCTTTAAAGTTGGACATTTTAAAGGCATATGATAGAGTAGAATGGTCTTACCTTGAAGCATTGATGAAAAAGCTGGGATTTGGGGATAGGTGGACTGGTTTGATAATGGAGTGTATATCCCCATTGTCGTATGTTGTTTTAACTAATGGTAGACCAGGAGAGACTGTCTGTAACTCCCCCGTCCCAGAGGGTCCGGAGAGTTAACTCATATCACCTAAAAATCATTTCCAAATAATACTTTTAAAATAAACCAGAGTCTCCATAACATATTAACCTATTCGTTCAATACAAATATCCATGTTCTTACATAAGGGTTCATCAGTGGTGTCTCGTTGATATACATAAACTTTTCTACAAAGACTAGAAATATTCATTACTCAACATACCAAAGTCACATAAAATATCAACGCTACCAAAAGACTCTCCAAAAGTCATTGTACCCTAAGGCACTTAGTCTTCTATGATCCACAAAACTTGCAAGTACTCCCTATTCCTAATTCTTAGCTGTTGCATCAAAATTATCTAAAACACATTATGGAGATAAGAGGAGAGTTATCAACAACTCAGTAAGCAGAGAACATATACTAGCATGTAAACATGAGCCTTTTTAGAAAGTTCAGTATGTAGAAACAAAACATTTTATTTTTATATGCAGATATCAGAAAACGTATTATCAGAAAATTAGAGCGACTTTTCAATCATTTCGTACTCAAAATCAACTATTCATATTTAAAGATCCGTTTCATATTCAAAAACGCTTTGGAATACATAACTGAACATCTTCATCTTATCATATCATATCATATACCATGTTTAACCCCCGTGATAGGGTTGTGCTATCCTCGGTGGCCAAACCAGGCAGTATCATATGGTGAACTTTCCCTTTTTCAATCTCGGAATCCTGAGTGTGCACACAGGAAAGAACACGTAAAAATACCACTTTATTTCCAAAGTGGTTGCACTCATATCATATCATATCATATCATGGTGGTACAAACCATATCACGTGAACCAATATCATCATATTAGAACCATATTCAAAACAGATAAGTATGCTAAAGTTTTATCATATCCATATAATATCAAAACACGTGCAAAACATATTCATATCATTTCCATTTGATAAAAAAAAAACAGATTCAAATCATTTCACATCACATGCATAAAAATTTCAATAATATCATATTCGCTCTTTTGCATATTCCAGAAACATGTCAAATATTGCTCATGTCTACACAATGCATGTCAGAAAATATTTTTCTTTTTTCGTACAGATTTCATGAGTGATGCAAATAAACGACCGATGTTGTTTTTTCTCAAGTTTTCATTTCATCACAAAATATGCAAGGTTTTCAAAAGGTCGACCTCAGTCTCAATAATTCGTATAAAACCTAGCATAGGAACCCTGCTTACCTGGACTTCTTAGCTTTTGAAAATTTCCTCAACAATGCCGAATAGAAATTAATCGTCAACTATAAGATAATCACGTAAATTTCCATAAATTTCCAATCAATCTCGTATTTCGATATTCAAGCCTACAACTTCTAAAATAATCCATTTCCAATTCCTCAAACCCAAAATTCTCATTATTCTTAAAATACCAACATCACTTTCTAAACTCATCAATATCCAACTTCTACTAAAACATTTAATTCTAACTTTTTTACGATAGAGATCTTACTATAATTTATAATACAAAATAACATAACTATAACAAAATCATTATAAGTAGAAACTCATACTTTTGTTTAAATAATAATAAAACAAAAATATTCTTTTAAGAGGATATTTTACAATATTTTTTAAGTGTTACTTATCAGTCTACTTACTCACCATTCCAATAAAAAATATCAATCCCCTAAAAATACCCACTTAACAAAATGAGTCCACATGTCTACTCCTAAATAAAACATACTTTACCACCCACGCAATATACTCATGATTTCGAAACCAAAGTACACCACATAAACTTAATTAAGCTAACACCCGGAACAATAACTTTGGAGGCGTACTATAAGAGGAAAAATAAAACAATAATATTTCCCACTATTAAGTTAACGTAAGTTACGTATACATCCACATATATATATATACACGCCAGAAAATAAAACTCCACACAGTGCAGCTGAAGCACTTATGGAGAGGTGGGGGGCACGACGCGTGAAGCTGGTGGTTGGCTACGGCAAAAGGGGGTGGCGCTTGGTCACTGGCTGTGAGAGCAAGAGAGAGAGAGATGAGTGAGAGAGACACACGGTGAGAGAACGAGGGAGAGATCGGGTGAAAAGGACCCCAACCAGGAATGGCGTGAGCTTACCGTGGGAAAAACTAAGGCAGCGTGTGGCGGACCAGGGTGATGGGGAGTCCTTGCCGGCAGTTTCTGTGGGGTCACCACAAGGAGGAGCTTCTGGAGGAGGAGATTTCGACTGCTTAAGGGCTGAATTGCTCTGTTTTCGGCTACCAAAACAGAGGAAGGCAGGGCTTGGCCACGGGGAAGCTAGGCGGTGGCTTTGCATGGCTGAGCACGATGGTGAGGTCTGGACTGAGTTTCATGGTGGTGGTGGAGTGTGAAGACCGAACGGCTTGGGGTGGCGGTTTACTAGGTGCAAATTGAGCCTTCGGTTTGCTGTTTTGTAGAGAAACGATGGCCTTCTGAAGAGGAGAACGAGCGGTGCTTAGTCTAGGGTTGAAGATGTTCAACACAAATAACTATATATATACAAGATATAAATGGTAAAGAGATAAAACCTAGAGGAAAAAGGATGAACGGACCTGCATGAAAAATGGAAATAAGAACGTGAACATAAACGACGTAAGGCGTGAACCCGTGCGACAGTTTATGGAACCGTGAACCACGTGCATGGATGTTAGTGGCTGGGTCTTACACTGTCTTCCCTACAAGGAGACTAAGACAGGTAGATCCCTTATCTCCCTATCTTTTCCTTTTGTGTGCTGAAGGTCTAAGTGCAGTGCTTAATAATGTTGAAAGAAGATCAGAACTAAAAGGGGTGTCAATAGCTAGAGGAGGTATAAGGGTCACTCACTTACTCTTTGCAGACGATTAAATAATTTTTGGAAAGGCAAGTTGGCTGGAATGGAAGAAGATCAGTGGCACTCTCCAGCTTTATGGAGCCGCCTCAGGTCAGAGTTTAAAAAAGCACAAATCTACAATTTTCTTTAGTCCTAAAGTCCATGTTTCTATGAGAGAAAGAATAATGAAGGAGATGGGAGCAAGACAACAGAATAATTGTGAAAAATACTTGGGTTTACCAATTATGGTTGGTAGATCTAAATACAACTCTTTTAGAGTCATCAAGGATAGAGTGTGGAAAAAGATTAGTAATTGGAAGAACCAATTTCTGTCACCCTTAGGCAAGGAGGTGCTGTTAAAGGCTGTAATACAAGCCATCCCAACATATCATATGAATGTCTTCAAACTTCTAAAGAAATTATGCAAGGAAATAGAAGCTCAAGTGGAAATTCTAGTGGGGCTTGAAGAAGGAAGATAGTAAAATCCAATGGAGGAGCTGGGCAAAATTGGGGGTGGCAAAAGCTGGTGGAGAATTGGGTTTTAAAGAACTTTTAATCTTCAACAAGGCTTTACTAGAAAAGCAAAGTTGGAGAGTGTTGACAAATCCTCACTCTTTGGCTACAAAGGTCCTAAAGGACAAATACTTTAGGCATTCTGAGATCTTGGTTTCAAAGTTGGGTCATAGGCCATCAGTTATTTGGAGTTTATGGGGTTTTTTGGAGTTATTAAAGGAGGGGTTGGTGTGGAGAGTAGGTGATGAGGAGGCTATCAACATTTAGAGGGACAAGTGGATACCAAAACTATCTACCTTCAGGATTCAAACTCCCAGAATCTTACTAGCAGCTGAAGCAAAGGTTAAGGAACTCATTGATGTGGACACTAAGACTTGGAAGACAGAGATGGTGAAAGACATTTTAAATGAAGAAGTGGCAACAATTGTCTGCAGTTTACCCATCAGTTCATCAAGTCTACTAGATAAGCTAATTTTGGCTCATACAAAAAATGGTCAGTTTGATGTTAAAAGTGCATATCATCTGGAGATGTGTAGGAAAAATAGAGAAAAATGGGAGGTATGGATAGGTGGTACAGATAACTGGAAGGTGTTGTGGAATTTAAATGTTCCTGGTGTGGTTAAAATGTTCCTATGGAAAGCAATGAATAACTGTCATTCTATAAAGTTCAACACCTCTTGCAGGAAGGTTGTTAAAGATTACTACTGCCCAGTTCGTAAGATGCAGAAGGAAACAGTTTCTCATGCCCTATGGAGTTGTGGTGGAGCTATGGATGTCTGGGCATATAATCTCAATCCTGTGCAGAAATGGGCATCTACTGAGAGAGATATGCAGGAGCTATGGGCAGACTGGTGTAATAAACTGAAAAGAGAAGAATTGGAGTTAATGGCAGTAGTATTGAGAAGGATTTGGTTGAGGCGAAATAGCTTTCTGTTTGAAAATAAATTTGAAGGGCTTGATGTGATTTTCAGGCAAGCTACTGACTGTTTACTTCAGTTTCAGCAAGCTCAGCAAAAATAACCCAGAAACCAGAGTGATAAAGCTCAGGCAAGAAGGTTATGCAGATGGAAGGCTCCTGCAGAAGGCCAAGTGAAGGTTAATTGGGATGTTGCACTGAAGATTAATGAAGGTAGGATGGGGATTGGTGTAGTGATATGGGATATGCAGGGAGATGTGTTGGTCTCAATGTTTGCTCAGAAGGGGAATGCAACTACTCCCCTAGTAGTTGAGTTACAGGCTCTTTGGCGTGCTATGCAGCTGTGTGCAGAGTTGAACTTATCAAAAGTGGTGTTTGAAGAGGATGCTTTGAGTGTGATTAAAGCAGTGAATGGTACTGAATCTAGCTGGGAATGGCATGGTCAACTGGTTGAAGACATTAAAGGGGTTTTGAAGAATAGATCTAACTGGACTGTCATACACACATATAGGGAATGTAATTGTGTAGCTCATTTTCTAGAAAACGTTTCTTTACTTGTACATGAGGAAAGAATTTGGATAGAAGAAGGTCCTATAAGAATACAATATTATGTTCTAAAGGATAAAAGTGTAATAGTTGAAGAAGAATGAATACAAGTTTCGATGTTTTGATTCAAAAAAAAGAAGAAGAAGGTTGAATTAGGTTTCTTTTGTTAGTATATGTTATTATTAGTGTATATATGTTATGTGAATCACACATTGGTTAAGTAATGCTCTTGTATAGCCTTTCGCCTCCTATATATTGGTCACCTTGTATAACACAATCAATATATATAATTAATTAATACAATTCTAACACGGTATTGGAGCCACTACTCTGATCCTTTAAGTACCTTGTAGTTTTCATCATTCTCAGCAATATTTCACTGCCTCTGTCTTCTATGGCTGAGCCATTCAAGTGTTGCTCACCATCGTCAGATAGTTGCAATTGCTATAAGGACTACTACAAAATTTTGAAATCATTGTGCTTGAAGTTTTGTTTTGATCATGTGGAATATCATTGGGAAGATCTCATTGAAACTGAATCAAATCTGTCAAAATCAGTCAGATCGGAGCTTGCACGCGCCTCCACGCATCGCAAGAAGTTTTTGTTGCACGTGCCTTGTGCCGCACACTCTTTGTAGCTTCACATCCACGCACACACCTTAATGCTAACGTCAACCCTATTCTGATCAACAACCAGGTCATCTTGCCACGTCAACAGCCAGGTGCCACATCAGCAGACTTCCACGTCAGCACTATTGATCGTTGACTTTGACCACTGAGTTGACTTTTTTTTATCCAGGTGTTTTCTACATATTTTAGCATGCTGAGCTCAATTTTGCAATCAATTTTTGCATATTTGATCTCATAATGGCTCAAAACAATGAGATGCCTTATCCTATTCATGGAATATTAGATGGTAGAAATTATTTGGTGAGGTCTCAGGTGCCGTTTGGATAGTTAGTTGAGATGAAAGTTGAAAGTTGAATAAAATATTATTAGAATATTATTTTTTAATATTATTATTGTTTTGAAAATTGAAAAAGTTGAATTGTTGATTATATTGTGTGAAAATATAGAAAAGTTGTAATGATAAGATGAGCTGAAATGAAATGAGATGAAACAATTTCACTATCCAAACGTCAATCTTCTTGCAGCTTTCTTAAAGGCCGTGAACTTTGGTTCTATTACATTGGTGATTGGACAAAACCAGTGCAAAAACGAGATGAACAATTTCAACAACTCATTCTCAAATATTACCAGATCCTTAGTTGGATGCGCAACACCTCCATTCTAGCTATCTCCAACCTACTTGGTAGCTATGATGATGCTCTATCTGCTTGGACCATCTTAGCTAGGTGTTATGCTACTCCTCATGGGTCCAAAGAGTACCAACTTATGGTCAATTTGTATCAGCTCAAACAGGAGCCTAGCCAATCCATCAATGACTTCTTTAATCATCTTTGTCACATTGAAATCAAATGGATCTCTCTGACCCACTCTGGAAGGATCCAACTAATACTGACATGTATGCCATTCTTCGTGATCAACATCGCCTCTATCAATTTCTCATGGCCCTACAAGATGACTTTGAGTCGATCTGTGGTCAACTTCTTAATGGCACTCTGACTCCTTCCGTAGATATTGCAGTTAATGAGCTAATCCATGAGGAAACTTGTTTGTAGACATTACAGATTCAGAACAAGCTCAGTGTCTTGGCTAACACTCCATTTGTTTCCTCCTCTGACCAACCTAAATTCTCTAATAACGAAGTGTTTGTGGGGCAATTGGCTCAATTTGGCTACCATGCTATTTTTTACTATTCTGGTTGTACTGTGCAGGATCCATGAATAGGACAAGTACTTGGGACAACCCTAGAGTGGAGCATACGTTTCCAATATGCACTTTGCATCTTCCCTTGGTTCCTCTTGGTCTACTCGCTGGTGTTTCTGCTGTCACATATGTTTCTTCTTCCTTCGCTCTTTGGCACTTCCAACTTGGTCATGCATCCTCTTCCAGGATACAAATGTTAGTCTCTCGAGGTCTTTTAGGTTCTATGTCCCAAGACACCTTTAATTGTATTTCTTTGCATTTTCATAGTAGTGAGTCATTATCTACTAGTATTTTTGATTTGATACACTCTGATGTTTGGGGACTTGCCCCTGCAACTAGTATCGGTGGATCTCGTTACCTTGTTATATTTATTGTTGATTTCACTCATTACAATTGGATTTATCATATGCACTGTCATTTTGAACTATTGCATATTTATTGTAACTTTACAATAATGATTGAAACTCAATTTTGTAAACGTATCAAAATTTTTTGATCTAACAATGCACTTGAATACAAACAATCTTCTTTTCAAAGTATCTCGCAAACATATGACACTATCCATCAAACTTCCTGTCCACACACCTCTCAACAGAATGGACGAGCCGAACAAAAACTTTGTCATATCCTTGACATAGTTCGGACTCTTCTCTGATCTGCTAAAATCTCTACCTCATTCTGGGGTGAAGCTATCCTTACTACAATTCATACCATTAACCACCTTCCAAGTTCGGTCATCTCAAATCAATCTCCATATGAAAGTCTATTTCGATCTTTCACTAACTATCGACACCTTTATTCTTTTAGTTTGCTTGCTTTGTCATTCTTCAGTCTCATGAACATACAAAGTTGGAGTCATGTTCTCGCCTTCGTTGCTTTTTTGGCTATGACGAAATTCAGAAGGGCTAACGGTGTTATGATCCTATTGCTCATCATGTTGTGTTTTGGGAACATCAGTTATTTACTAAGGTATCCACTTTTAGTCCCGCTATTTCTTAATCCTCTACCTTAGAACTTTTTCTAGATGAGCAATCCAATCATTCTCCGTTTATGTCCCTATCCGACCGATGTTCCATGCATTCCACCTACTCACTTTTTGGACACTCCTAGGCTAGGATATCCATCTCTTGAGTTGCCTCCCTCTCTGGCTGCAGTCCTTGTTCCTGCCCCCTACGGATCACACAACAGACCTTTCTCTTTGTCGTTCTTCTCGGGTAAGATCTCTTCCTACTCATCTGCATGATTTCCATTGTTACATTGGCCTTGCTACTTTGCACGAGCCTCACTGGTATTGTGAGCCGGCCTCCATTAATTCTTTATGGCAAGATGCAATGACTAAGGAACTTGACGCATTATCTAAGAACCATATATGGAGTCTGGCTGATTTGCCTTCTGGAAAGTCTGTGATTGGTTGTAAGTGGATCTATAAGATCAAGACTCGTTCATAGGTTCTATTAAGAGGTACAAAACTTGACTTCTTGCCAAAGGTTTCATACAGAAATATGGCATTTACTCCCTTAGTTCCTATGACTCGACCCTTTTCATTCATCATTCAGACAAAGGTCTCATTTTGCTACTACTATTTGTGGATGACATGATTATTACTAGTGATGATTTTAATGGTATTAAGGAACTTAAGGACTTCCTCAATCAGCAATTTGAGATGAAAGGTCTTTGTCACCTCAGTTATTTTTTTGACTTGGAGATCATTTCCTCAACAGACGGATTCTACCTTACCTACCCAAGCCAAGTACGTCTCTAATCTTTTCTCTCGAGCTAGCCTTATCGACAACAAGGTTGTTAATACACCCATCGAGCTTCATGCACATCCGACCCCCTCGTGTGGGGAATTATTGTCTGACTTCACACTTTATTGATAGTTGGTTGATAGCTTGGTTTACCTTATGGTCACTCATCTAAACATTTCTTATGATGTGCATCAGGTGACCTAGTTCATGTCTGCCCCTCGAACAAACCACTATATTGTTGTTGTATGCATTCTTTGGTATCTTAAGGGCACTCTCTTCCATGGTTTGCACTTCTTTGCTCAATCTCTACTAGTTCTTCAAGCGTACTCTGATGCTGATTGGGCAGGTGATCCCATTGATCGTCGTTCCACCATAGGTCACTGCTTCCTTCTCGGTTCCTCATTGATCTCTTGGCTTAGTAAGAAACAAATTGTTGTCTTTCGATCCAACACTGAGGCCAAGTATCTTGCCCTGGCAAACACCACCACTGAACTCAATGGTTACTACAAGATTTAGGTGTACCTCTCACCTCTGCCACTCCATGAGCAGACCAAGCACATCGAGATTGATTGTCATCTCGTTCGTCATTGTTGGCTTCAGAGTTCTCTTTAGTTGCTCTCTGTCTCCTCTCAAGATCAGCTTGCCGACATCTTTTCAAAGTCCCATCCTATGGCTCGGTTTCATTATTTGGTTGACAACCTCAAGGTAGTTTCTCAACCATCTTAAGTTTGAGGGGGGCTATTAGTGTATATGTTAGTGTTAGTGTTAGTGTTAGTGTTAGTGTATATGTATTATGTGAGTCCCACATTGGTTGAGTAATGCTCTTGTATAGCTTTTGACCTCCTATATATATGTCACCTTGTATAGCACAATTGATATATATATATATATATATATATATAACTGATTGATACAATTCTAACAACTTCATTTATGATATGAATTGACTTGATGAAACTTAAAACTGACATATGATATTTGTAATCGACAATATATTTTTTGTTATAACTCATAAAATTGATATGAACTCAATATGAAATGAACATATTCTGCCTGGATAGTCTAATTTATTTAGTTAAATAGGTTGTGTTGTGGTTGATTCATATATGACTTGAACCCAATTTAACTCAACATGAACTTAGCATGACAATTCCAATTGTCAACCTTATTTGAAACTATAGAGAAGTAAAATGTGAAGAAGTTCTTTGGTCTAAATCTCTGCCAAACTTAACAAATCAATCTCCCTTTCTTCTAAACAAATCATATATTAGTAGTTGCTAAAGAGAGGTTGAGATATCCAATGAAATATTTTTACAAATACTACATGAGAAACGTAAATAAAAATAAAAGAGAATATGGAAAGTATTGGAGACAAATCATGAATGCTTTAATCCCATGTTTTCTTAGCCAATCAATTAGCCGAAGGCATTGAGATAGATATGGTCTATCTGAGATGAGGGATTTGAGATTAATTAGGAGGATCGTGGGGCATGGATTAGGGAAACAATAGCAGCCTGTCTGAAAGGCTTAAGGGTTAGGCTATGTCTTTATGAGAAACGATCGATCGAAAGCATTTTCCTTTTTTTTTTTCTCTGTGACTATGGAGGCGGCCACGTGCCTTGATTTCTTGGTTTATCAATGACTCAGATGATTTTAATTTGGAAGAAATCTGTCCACACAAATACACAAACAAAAGGATGCATTACTTTCCGTCCTTTTCTATCAATTCATTTTAACTTTATTTATATGAATAAATAAAATAAAATAAAAGTCGTTATCATTTTACCTATATTAATATTAAGTTCCAAGAAATTGACGCCATATTGCGTTGGATTAGTACATAAATCTTAGAGAAAGTTTGGATAATGAGTTAAAATAAGATGATCAAATGAGATAAAAGTTGAATAAATTTTTTTTTAATATATTTTTTTCAAATTTAAAAAAATTGAATTATTTATTATATTTTGTGCAAGAGTTTGAAAAATTATAATAATAAAATGAGATAAGTTGGAAGGCTTTTTGTATCCAAACAACCCCTATACACACAAATATTTTTGGGCAATATTGTTCAAAGCAAAGAATTGCAGCCACACAACTAGGCTAAACTCAACAAAAACAGGAAGGCCCAAGGGAGGTGTACATGAATATATAGAAAATGACAACAATAGATCTTTAATTTGAGATGTCAACAACTTGGAGATTGCCTTAAATTTGTAAGATTTGATTTACAACAAGCAATCCTATACTTAATTATATATATGGCCCATTAATGTTTGTTTTTGACTTTCTTTAATTTTCACCACAAATGAAGCAGCTTGAAACCAAGATCGTACTTGTTCTTTGAAATTCTGGGGAAAACTTTCTTCAAGGAGTACAGATTGGAAAGAGGGGAGAGATTTGTTTTTGACTCTAAAGTGGTTGTAGAATAACTTAAAGAACACATTATATATTGGGTTCTCTCTGATCTGATATGCCTCTTCATTTCAAAAAACTGAGTCACAGGCCTGCACGCGTGCTAGTTATAAGAAAATTTTACGATCAGTTAATTTTAATAAAATGATTATTTGTAATTAAAATTAATTATAAATAATCTTTTGGTTGTAATAAATTAGTCACAAAAGTTCATTTTTCTTGTAGCATGTCTAAAAAAATGTTGAAAGTTATAATTAACTTCCCTATTTTAAAATTTTATATTCAATTTTCAGAAAGATTTTAAGTTTAATCCAAATATCTTTAGAATACTATTTTTTTTTCTATTTTGAAAAAATCAAAACAACTTTCACAAGAAATAAAAAATAAAAACCTTAGAAAATTTTACCTAAATGATTTTTCAATTATACTACATGACACTACTACTTTTACAAATTCCAATATAAAACATGTTAATTAACATGTTCTCGCACCACAGCTTATAACGTACTCATGTTTTGTTCGACTTTATTTTTTGTTGGATTTAATTCCTAATTTATCGCCATTCGCCAACCTTCAAATATCGCTATATATGTGACCCTCCACAGATATATTCATGATCTATTGATCCAACTTTCCTTGCCGCGCGCCATGCATACGGCCACTTCTTTAACTGGCTAGCCGCGCGCGCATATATGCTGCATGCATGCGACTTGCACGCCCCTGGGGCCCATTTCGATGGCATCTCGATGAGTTGGATTCCTTTCTCAAGGGACTGAGTCAAGAGCAAGTGTAGCGGTAGATGATGGTGTAAATGGAGCGTGTTATGTCGCTGCAATAGAAAACCGTCACTAATTGTTTTCTGTGATGCACATTAGGTGACGGTCGTGGTGACAGTTTCAAACCATTACCAAATATTTTTAGTGACGTTTTGGTAATTTTTTGTAACGGTTTCCTCTATCACAAAAAAAAAAAAATTATGTCATAGTGACTCATGTTTTATATATAGTTAATTTGAATTAAATTAGCTTTTAATGATCAAAGGATCTGCGCGCTGATTTTGTAATAATGTTATCTGGAACTAAATCAGCACCACTAAAATCAAGTATTTTTTTTTTATTTATATTTATAGAGTTATTTTAAAACCAACTATATATATAATTATGTGATAGTGTCACTTCATAAAAAAAAAAACTAGAACTTTTCTCGTTGTTTTGTTATCTGCAAATTAAGGCATGGCCATGAAATATAATTTGGTACCATATATATGCGAGGCATGAAAATTCAACGCATGCGAGTTTCTAAAGTCTACCTTTGAATTTCAAGGGAAAAGATAGAACATTTTCCTTGAAACAAAAAATGAAAAAGAAGATCGAGCAAGCACGCAATATCTAAACATTTTCCTTCATGAGCTGACTTTGACTAGTGGGGATTAATTCGTTGCTTTGCGTACAAGCTAGAAGAATAAGATCACAGCGCAGGTCGACCGGGAGTGTAATTTTCCTGGAAATGGTTAATTAATTTTAGTGAAAGGTCCACTTCCAATATTATTATTTTTAATATTACGTATGTGATTGCAAAAGAACGAAAGAATGTCGACATGCATGATAGCCACATATATAGTTCAACTACATGACCACAACTAGCATTGGCAAGCCGAAGAGTATCTTACAGTTAAAAGTGGAGATGTCTTGAACTTTGGGGAGATTGATTAAGGTACTTACTGATCAAGAGATCAAAGAATTAATGGCAGATAGCGCTGTTGGCTCTCTGCTTGACAAGCTGCTTGCTCGTTTTGTTGAAAATGAGGTGCAACTATTGAAAGGGGATCCGGAAGACGTTCTGAATCTAAGAGGAGAACTAGAGCGTATGAGAGCTTTCCTGAAGATTGCAGATGCGTTGGAAGAAAGTGACGTAGAATTCAAAGTGCGGGTTAAGCAAATAAGAGAGATCGCTTATGAAACTGAAGATGCTCTTGATGAATTCATGCTTCTTCAAGCACATGATCATGCAGATGGATTCTATGGGGCTTTCCACAAATTCTCTTGTTGTATCAAGAACATTAAAGCTCGTTATCGTATTATTTCTGAATTACAAGCCATCGGATCCAGAATAAAAAATCTTTGCCAAGTTCACGGGAGTCTGCTTCCCAGATTCACAAGAATCAAACAAGGTTCGGGCTCCCCGAGTGCAGAATATACATGGCAAGACCGTCGAGGCGATGCTCTTCTTCTAGACAAGACTGATTTGGTGGGGATCGATGAACCTAAGCAGCAGCTAGTGGAGTGGCTGGTGAAGTGTGGCAATAGACGTGAAGTGGTTTCTGTGGCAGCAATGGGAGGAATGGGCAAAACTACGTTGGCAAAGCAAGTCTATGATGATGAAGAAGTGAAGAAGCATTTCAAAAGGCGCGCTTGGGTCACTGTTTCTCAATCTTTCAAGATAGAAGAACTCCTCAAAAACATGATTCGACAGTTCTTCAGTGTAGTCAGCAGACCAGTTCCAGAAGGATTGGACGACATGAACAACGACCGGCTGAGGAGAATAATCAAGGACTTGCTCATGAAAAGCAGGTACTTGGTGGTTCTAGATGATGTGTGGCACTTGAATGAATGGGATGTTCTCAAATATGCCTTGCCTAACAACAACTGTGGCAGCCGAGTAATGCTCACTACACGTAATGCTGGTGTGGCCTCCAGTTCCTCTTCCGGTGTGGAATCTGTAGGTAAGGTTTACAACTTGAAGCCCTTGTCCCCAATGGAATCTTGGGATCTTTTCTGTAAGAAAACCTTTCAAGGGAATGCATGCCCTACTTATTTGAAGGATATCTGTCAAGATACTTTAAGAAAGTGTGAGGGACTGCCCCTTGCAATTGTAGCAATCAGTGGCGTTTTGGCATCAAAAGACACCCGTAGGATTGACGAGTGGGATGTCGTTGGCCGTAGTCTTGGGGCAGAAATTGATGGCAATGACAAACTGCAGGATCTGAAGAAAGTACTTTCGCTTAGTTTCAACGACTTGCCTTACTACCTAAAAGATTGTTTCTTGTACTTGAGCATCTTCCCAGAGGACTATCGGATCGAGCAAAGGAGGCTGATTCGGTTATGGATAGCGGAGGGATTAATCGAAGCCAAAGAAGGGAAAACACTGGAAGAAGTTGCAGAGGACTACCTCAACGAACTCTTGAATAGAGGTCTTTTGCAAGTGGCATCCGTAACCAGTGATGGAAGGGTCAAAACGTATCGCGTTCATGACGTGCTGCGGGAGATAATTGTGTCAAAGTCTAGAGATCAGAACTTCACCTTCGTTGCTAAAGATCAGAACTTGATGTGGCCGGATAAGGTTCGACGCCTATCTATACATAACACACTGCAAAACGTACAAGAAAACAGGTCTGTTTCTCGACTCCGTTCTTTGTTCATGTTTTGGGTGGTAGAAAAGCTGAACATACAAAGCTTGTTTCCTGGTGGTTTTAAGCTGCTAAATGTTTTAGATCTGCAAGAATCACGTTTAAAAAAGTTTCCAATTGATGTTCAAAACCTGGCTTATTTGAAATATCTAAGCCTGAAGGGCACCAAGGTTAAAACCATTCCAGGAACTATAGGGAAGCTTCAGTACCTAGAGACTTTGGATCTTAAGCATTCCCGCGTCACTGTACTGCCTGTTGAGATCTTGAAGCTCCATCGACTTCGACATCTCCTTGTATATCATTTCAAACTTGAGTCTTACGAATATTTTCACTCTCGATATGGTTTTAAGGTCCAAGGCAATATAGGAGCTCTACGATCCCTACAGAAGCTCTGTTTCATAGAAGCAAACCAAGGTGGTGGCGCTATAATGATGGAGCTAGGGAAACTGTACCAACTAAGGAGGCTTGGCATTGTAAAGCTGAGAAAAGAAGATGGGAAATCTCTATGTTCATCCTTAAAAAAACTGACCAACCTTCGTGCGCTGTCTCTAACTTCAACAGAGGAGGAAGAGATTCTTGATTTGCAGCACCTTTCTTCTCCGCCTCCATTCATCCAGCGGGTGTATTTGAGAGGACGTTTGGAGAAATTACCTCCATGGATACCATCACTGCATGGACTGGTTAGATTGTATCTGAAATGGAGTAGACTGAAGGAAGATCCACTTGTGCACCTTCAAAAACTGCCCAATCTTGTACACCTGGAATTACTTCAGGTTTATGAGGGAGACACGTTGTATTTCAGGAAGGGTGGGTTCAACAAGCTTAAGGTTTTAGGCCTTGACCAATTCAATGAACTTAGATGCGTGCAAGTGGAGGTGGGAGCAATGCCTTGTGTTGAAAAGCTAATTATCCAGAGGTGTGAATTGCTGAAGATGGTGCCGGTAGGAATTGAACATCTGACCAAGTTGAAAGTTCTTGAATTTTTTGACATGCCCGAAGAGTTTATCAAGACTCTTAGTCCAGATGTAAAGGACAGTGATTATTGGAAGGTAGCTCACATCCCAGAAGTCTATTCTACCTACTGGAAAGAAGGTGGATGGGAGGTCAATACTTTAGATCTTTGTGATGGAGAGAATTCTCCCAGGCCCAGTGCTATCACCACAACAAGCCACGACCTTGAATCACGTTGGAAGTGACACATATTCATAGACATGGGCTTGATATTTCATCGTACTTTTAAATGATTTAGTAAATATCTAAGTTATTTGTGTTGTTGGATCAGAGGTTATATTTGGTTCAGCATTCTTGTACAAATCAAGGAGAAAAGGAAAAAAAAAATAAAAGAATAGGAGCTGCATGTAAATTTGTAATAAGACTGTCAATATTCATTGACTTAGCCAAAAAAAGAAAAAAAAGAAAAAAGAAAAAAGAAAAAAAAGAAAAAAGAAAAAAAAAGTGTAAATATTATTTGTACTTGGATCTAGGGGAACCTGTGGTTGAGAAGTTGATCTATAGTGATGGAGGCTGCATGCTTGAAGCTGGCTTGTGTTTCAGAAGTTGTAAATATCTAAATTAGCTCTAATAGCTGGATAATAGATTACCTGCAGTCCAGTTCAGGCAGGTTGCAATGCTTGGCCGGGGCTCAGAGGTTACTTGTGGTTCAAGTGGACAATCATGGTCAGGGCAGGCACGCACGCACGCATGCACGCACGAGACCAGGTAGTTAATTAGTGCATGGTGGTCTTGTAAATGATTGTGCGTATATATATATATATATATATACACCCACTGTATATAAATAAGTTGCTGCATGGAGTAGATCAAACTCTTTGCAAAGGGCTTCCAGGTTTAGAGTGATGAATTACTTTGTAGATATAACAAATGATGATCATTGTAAGTACTCCAACAGTAATGTGAAACTCATACATACAGTGTACACTTGTAAAGATGGTAAATGCTCATCATCGTTGGTCATGAAGATCGCAGATAGGCCAGAGGGTGAATAGATGTTCTTTGCCAATCTTCTTTGTTTTTTTTTTTTAATGATTATATTATATAGAGGCCACGATCAAAGAAACCATCAATAAATAATGATCCTTTTAGCTAGCTCGGTTGAAATTCTTCACAAGAATAAGAAAGATTTTACACTACAAGAAATAAGACTTTTTTGAGCAGAGCTGCTCGATTAGCAGTCATCTTGATCCATGGCCTCCCTGATCATACCAACCCCCTCTCCTTCTCCCAATTCCTCTATTATTTATTCCTTCTCCAACGTTGTTATTACAATGCAAACAACTGAAATTTTTTTACTATGGCAAGTGCAGATTTCGGCATACCTTAGAGGGTAGGATCTCTATGGCTATGTTGATGGAACTCTGCCTTGCCCTTCTCAATTTTTTCCTAATTGTAACGCCCTGGTCCCGGATGGGTCGGAGAGTTACCTCTAAACACTTAAAATCGTATCTCATTGTACAAATGTAAACTCCAGTTCCTCATTTACTCATAGACCTTATTGCTTTAAACCATTTACTCCAAAATAAATAACTAAGATTACGACGAAATCTCAAAATAAAAGCCAACTTCCCCAAAGTACAAAGTCAACAGAGCAAAACAAAACTATTCAATAAAAATTCTCCAATAACAAGTACCCTCTTTGTATTTAATAGACTATACTCACAAAGCCTTACCCATGCTTCCTATTCTTGAACCTTCACTGAAGTATCCAAAAATCTCTAAAAAAAGTTGTGGAGATAAGGGGTAAGTTATCAACAACTCAGTAAGCAGATGACATATACTAGCGTACAAACATGAGCATTTACAGAGTTCAATATGTAGAACAAAATATTTTCCAGATTTATCATGCAGAACAAAACATGTTTTCCAACGTAACAGAGCGATGATTTTAAGACATATAAAACCTAGAGTACTTTGGCATAATATAACCTAAGCATCATCATCACATCAAAACAGAGCATCTCACAGAGCAAAGACCATGTTTCACCCCCGTGGTAGGATTGTACTAACCTCGGTAGCCAAAACGGGCAGAGACAGAGGTGAAATCTTTCCCTTATTCTTCTCAGAGCCTCAAGTGTGCACACAGGAAAGACCACGATAAAACCACTTTATTTCCAAAGTAGGTGCACTCAGAGACAGAGAAGTTGGTACCAACCCAAACAGAGCAGAGCAGAGACAGAGTCAGATACAAATCAGTACACCATGCCAAAGGTTTTTAGATGCCATATCAAAATAAAACAGAGTATCAAAACATACTCAGATCATTCTCACATACTGAAAACAAAAGTCGAAGCACCTTTCTAAATCAATGCACAATTTTTCAGATTCTCAATATCGCTTTTTTCCAGATTTCAGAGACAACGTGACAAAATTTAGCTCATGTCTACACAATGCATGTCCGAAAATATTTTCATTTTTTTCATACAGATTTCATGAGTAGTGCAAATAAGCGATCGAGGTTGGTTTTTCCAAAGTTCTCATTTCATCACAAAATATGCGAAGTTTTCAGAAAGTCAACCTCAGTCTTAATAACTCGTATAAAACCTAGCGTAGGAACCCCGCTTACCTGGACTTTTTTGCTTTTTTAAATCTTTCCATAATCGTGCCGAAGGTGTAACACCCCTTATTTTAGTGTATTTTTAATCGAATGATTATTTGTTATTAATTTAAAAATCGATTCTCTTGTTTTAAATTTTTATATTTTAGTGGGTTTATTTTTATGATTTTTAATTTGTGAAAATTAAATTTGACATGTTTCCTTAATATTAATAATTGTTATGCATTTAAATTTCTCTTTATTTTAAATTAATTTATTGTTGGCTTTGATTATTTTATTTTCATTTAATCACTACGTTTGAATTATTTTATTTAACTTACTGTTTTGAAATCGTTTCCGTTGGATCCTTTTTGTGACCCAAGATGTGAGGGTTGGATTCTATTTCTTTCCCTCACTTTTTCTTTTTCCATTTTCCTTTTTCTCCCCTTTTTTCTTTTCCTTCTTTTTCTTCTCTTTCTCTCCTCTCCTCTCCCGCGCGCTACACCCTCTCCCCCATGCGTTTTCTTCCACTCACCCAGCCCGTCGCCGCGCACCGACATTGCCCAATCCATTTGCTCCCCCATCGGCCAGCGACACCACCCCTCCAATCTCAGCCCCTCTCATGCTGTCGTTTGCTCCCCCGCACGACGCAAGGCCGCAGCACCTCTTGTGTTCACTCGCCGCCGTCGCACCACCTCCGGACACCATTTCTTCACCACTTCATCCTCGACCTCCTAGCAACCCAATGGACCCAACCCCAGCTCCGATCCATCACCGGTGAAGCACATCCAACCCCATTTCCGATTTGGGTGTTTTTGGTCTTCAACCACCCTTTGCGCCGCCACTCACGGCCAACCACCACCACCACTAGCTTCACCAACTTCCTTAAGCCCTACCCTAGCAATCTCGGGTCTTGGTTTGTCCCCGTTCAAAAGTGAGTTTTTGAGACCCACGACCACAGTGCATTTGACACTGTTTTGTTGCTGCGTTGCCGCTTCTAGCACCTCTGTGATCTTTCAAAAATTATATTATAGTATTGGACGTATTTTCTCAAAGAACTTTTGAGACTTAAATGTATTTTTGCCCTAACTCATATTTACTGCGAATTGGTTGGTTGTGTCGGACTGAGTCCGAGGAGTAAAGGGGTCGGTTGGATTGAATGATGGAGTTGTTCGTGTGATTGGTTTATGATGTGAGATTTGTTGGCTGTTTTGGATTTAAATATTGGTGTCTTGAGGTTGACGTTGGTTATGGTGGATATTGATAATTTTAGAAAGTGATGATATATTTTGGGATTATGAGGGTTTTAAGTTTTGAGGAATTAAAATAGGTTATTTTAGAAGCTTAAGCTTAAATATCGACATACGTGATTGATTGGAAACTTACAGAAATTACGTGATTATTTTTATAGGTGACGATTTATAGTCGACTCGACATTATTTGAGAAAATTTTTGAAAAGCTAAGAAGTCCAGGTAAGCGGGGTTCCTATGCTATATTTGCATAAAAGAGAAATGAACTGAGGTTGGTTTGAAAAAATGTGCATGTTGTTTTTAAAAAAAATTAAAAAACAACCTCAGTATATGTTTTGCATTCCCTCATGAGATACGTATGAAAGAGAAATGAAATGTTTTGACATGAAATGTGTAGACATGAGCAATATTTGACATGTTTCTGAAATATGCAAAAGAGAGAATATGATATCATTGAGATTTTTATGCATGTTATAGGAAATGATTTGGATCTGTTTTTGATCAAATGGAAATGATATGAATATATTTCGCACGTGTTTTGATATAATATGAATATGATAAAACTTTGGCATACTTATCTGTTCTGAATATGGTTCTGAGATGATGATACCGGTTCACTTGATATGGTTGGTACCAACATGATATGATATGATATGAGTGCACCCACTTTGGAAACAAAATGGTCTTTTATGTGTTCTTTCCTGTGTGCACACTCGGGGCTCCGAGATTGAAAAAGGGGAAGTTCACCATATGACACTGCCTGGTTTGGCCATCGGGAATAGCACAACCCAACCACGGGGGTTAAACATGGTATATGATATGATAAGATGAAGATGTTCAGTTATGTTATGTCAAAGTATTTTTGAATATGAAACGGATCTTTAAATGTGAATAGTTGATTTTGAGTATGGAAAGATTGAAAAGTAGCTCTGATTTTCTGATAACATGTTTTTTTCTGAGATCTGCTTATAAAAATAAAATGTTTTGTTTCTCCATACTAAACTTTCTGAAAATGCTCATGTTTACATACTAGTATATGTTCTTTGCTTACTGAGTTGTTGATAACTCACCCCTTATCTCCACAATATTTTTTTCAGATGATTTGAATGTTCCAGTTGAGGATCAAGGATATGGAGTATGGGTGAGAGCAGTTAAGAATGATGGTTTAAACAGGGAAGATTTATATGGGTATTGAGGATTTTCATTCAGTAAGTTTATTGTGCTCTGATGATGTGATTTGTTGGGAGGTTGATGTTTATATTAAGATTTTGTATTGTCTTAGAATAGTTATTCTGGAGTAATTGATGTAAATAAATGAATATTTTGTGCGATAGAGAAAAATTAGAGTATGTACTATGTGGATGGAAAATGATTTTTAAGTGACATGAGTTAACTCTCCGGACCCTCGGGGACGGGACGTTACAGAATGAATACCAATTGTCACCTATACGGAATACTAAACATTACTAAACTTCTAAAAGAACTGCTAAAACTCTCAATCTACTTAAATTCATACTATGGAAATGACTTTGATAACTATATAGTTATCAGGAATCTAATAAATATATTATCATTAAAAATAATCTTAACTTATTATAATATAATTTTATCATAGCAAAACAACTTAAACTCATTTCGAAAATTAACATAATCATAATTAAAACTCATATCTCGATAAACTATTATTAAAACACTATCTTAATACTACCAACATATAATCTAGTAGGAAGTCATAAATTTCTTAAGCAATATTAATTCATAAAATATTCTTAATAATGCTTATATTAAAAATCATCATAAATTACTAATCATATCTAATTTAAAACTATCCAAGATATATTTCATATAAAAGGCTTAAAGTGTTTTTAAAAAATAAATTTAAACACTTACAATTTTCTACCAAAATCAAACCGTAAAATTAATACCCGATAATATAATTAAAGTCTTTAAATATTTTCTATGAAATCAAGTTTAATATAAAAATATGCCTTTTGGACCATCTGATGACAAGGGTGTTTAGGGAAATAAAAAATATATACATGGGCTCTTTGGGTAAAGCATGCATGGTCACAACAAAGAAAGAGTTATGAGATTATAACTTCCAGAATCAAATCGTGCGTAAGGATCAGTCCATACTCATCTAGAGGGGTGGCCAAGGACGACGGAAGCGGCGGCTGGACTAGATCTACGGTGTACAACTTGGCTAAAGTCCACTGACAGCGAGAGAGAGAGATATATAATCCAAGAGAAAGAGGAAGAGGGAATTATGGACCATGCAACGTGGGGCCTGCAGTCTTGCCCATGATCTGCGGTGGCTCCACTTGCGGGTTCACTGCTGGGCTATGATGCACAGACGACAAGTGACCATGCAGCTAGCATGGAAGCTGTGTTTAAAGAAACCATGCTCTTGGTCATGGGTTGTTGCGGTAGTTTGGTGATGGGCGACAGCGTGGTGGTTGAGCAACGACGACCACCTGTAGTCATCTGGCTTGTAGGGGCTACGACGGCAGAGAGATAAGGAGAGGGAAACCGAGAGGAAACGAACACAGAGGGGGAAAATTTTTGAGAGAGTGGGTGCTATGTTTCGGCTTGACCAAAACAGAGGTCCTTGTACGTGTGTTGAGCCGTGCGCCTGGGTTGTTTCCATGGTGGTCAACGGCGGAGGGAGAAGCTTCGGTTGGGGTATAAAGCAGGGGGCAGGTGACCACAGCGTGAAGGGAAGCGAAGATGGCGGCTTATACTCGGTGATGCATGGTGGTTTTCTGGTGTCTGCGCAATGTTAGTACAAGATGGTAGCGGTGAGAAGAATGTTGACAATTCACGGTGGCTATCAGAGGGAGAGAGCCTGTTCTGAAGAGGGGAGTTTTGATATGAGGATAAGGAGTAGAAGAGAAACCATAGAGATGTAGAGGTTTTGGAAACCGGGGTGGAGCAAACTTCGGGAGTAAAGAAAACTGAAAGGGAAGAGAAGAAATCGGGGAAAAAATTGAAATGTGAGGAGAAAGATCTTACTAAAACGGCGTCATTGCCTCATGAAAGGTTGGGCTTCCATACTGTCTGGGCTTGGGTTTCAGGGGTTGGGTATTACACTAATACATCTGACTCTTCCTCTCCTCAAATCAATCCTAATTATCTATCTTGGACACGCACAGACCAGCTGGTTCTTAGTATACTTTTCTCCTCTCTCTCTGACTCTATCATCAGCTATGTTCTCTCAGCATAAACATATCTGGCCTTATGGCTTTCTTTAACTTCTATGTTTACTTCACACTCTCAGGCAAAAGAATCTCAAATTAGGTTCCAACTAACTCACTTGTCCTGCTAAGTCCAATCCATCTCCGATTACTTTGAGAAGGTTAGAAATCTCATTGATACACTTTTTGGCACTGGCTCACCTCTTCCAGATAAATACTTTGTTACTTATCTGCTCATTGGCCTAGGGCCTGCTTATGAAAGCTTTGTGACTTTTGTTACCACTCGAGCTGAGCCTCTATCTTCCCAGGAGCTTTATCAACTCTTACTTTTCCATGAAAACCGAATGAGTGATTCCTCTAAAATTCTTCATGAACCTTTAGCAAATTTTACTGCAAATGGGGGCCGTGATTCTCGTGGCCATGCTCCTATTCATGGTGGAAGACAAGGTTGCGGCAGGGGTAGTTATAATGGCCGTCGTGGAAGACAGTTTTCTCAAGCCTCAGGAAACAATTATCGAACACCTAGTGGGCCTCATCCTACATGTCAAGTATGCCATAAAATCAGTCATGTTGCCCTCAAATGTCATCATAGATTTGGCCACTCTTACCAGCTCGACCCTCCCCGATCCTTTTCAACCAACTATATCACTTCAAACAACCCAAACACCTTCTCTGATTCTACTTGGTATCCTGACTCCTCTGCCACCCATCACATAACTAGTGACTTGAGCAACTTGAATCTGTCATCTGAGCCGTATCATGGACCTGAAGCAATCCGTGTTGGAGATGGGTCGTGCCTTCCAATTCAAAATTGCGGTGACTCTTTGTTCACTCAAACTCTTCTACTTTTCGATTATGCAACCTACTTCATGTACCTAGCATCACTAAAAATCTAGTCTATGTTCTTCAATTTTGTACTGATAATAATTGTTTCTTTGAGTTTCACTCCAGTCATTTCTCTGTGAATGATAATCGGACCAAGAAAATCCTCCTCACAGGTCCCACCCGTAACGGTCTCTATGTGTTTCCTTTGTCTCTGCCTTCGTCTTCGTCTCTTCAAGCATCTTCTTCTGCTGCTCTCGGTGAACGGACCTTTGTCTTACAATGGCATCGATGCTTTGGCCCTCCCTCCCTCGAGTTTGTCTCTCATATTTTACATTCCAATTGTTTGCCTTTTTGTTCCCAGAAAGACGCCATACAATTGTTCTAAGTGTCCCTTGGCTAAATGCCATCAGTTATCTTTTGGTTCTAGTCGAGCCGTTTACACAAGGCCCTTACAATTAGTTAGTGTAGATCTTTGGGGCCCATCTCTGGTTAATTTAAGGCTTGGTTTCAGATATTATGTTTCTTTTGTGGACCACTACACTCGCTACACCTGGTTTTATCCACTCAAATTAAAATCTGATGTTCATCATATTTTTCAGCATTTTTTTATCCCATGTTGAGTGTCTTTTTAATGTAAAATTAATCACACTTCAAACGAGTGGTGGGGGTGAGTTCAAACCTCTCACACCAACTTGTCAAAAACTTGGCATTTCTCATAGACTTTCTTGTCCCCATATGCATCAACAAAACAGTTTAGTTGAACGAAAGCATCGACATATTCTCGAAACTGAACTTGCCTTGCGAGCCCATGCATCTCTTCCTAAATCATATTGGGTCGATGCTTTTGAGACAGCAGTGTATCTCATTAACTTACTACCCACCAAAACTCTCAAAAATAAATCTCCCCACTCACTTGTTTTCAATCATGATCCAGACAACAATTTCTTAAGGCCTCGTTTGTATTCGTAACTCATCTCATCTCATCATTACAACTTTATCAAATTCCCACACAAAATATAATAAAATATTCAACTTTTTCAAATTTCAAAACAACTTTTCCAAATTTTCATACAAAATATAATAAATAATTCAACTTTTATTCTGCTATTCACAAACCATCTCAACCCATCTCAACTCATCTCTGAATCCAAACCACTCCCTTGTATTTGGCTGTAAATGCTTTCCCAATCTCAGGCCGTATAATAAAAATAAACTTCTTTTTAGGTCCACTCCATGTTTGTTCTTGGGCTATAGTCCAATTCACAAGGGCTATAAATGTTTAGATATTAAGTCCAACAGATTATATATTTCAAGAGATGTCACTCTTCATGAGGATGAGTTCCCTTTTTCGGAGCCCATTACTTCTAATCCAATGGTCCAACTCGTGCCTATAGCTCAATTACCCCTTTTTCCACACTCAATCCTTGGTCTAGGCCCAAGCCCAAGCTTAAGCCCCATACCCTCTACTTCCTTACCTGGCCCTTCATCTCCAACTCACTCCAACTCAAATCCTCCCGAATCTTCCCCATCTCCTGTGCCTTTATCTCCTTCGATCTCTAACCCTAATCTTCCTAAATCCTCACTGCCCTCCATCCTTACCACTGATTCTTCCCCTTCTCTTCTCTGACCACCTCGGTCTCCAGTTATTACTCGAAGCCAAACACATTCCTCTCGTCCTCGTGTTCCTACTGACGACACTATTCCCTATCCACGATGGCATTGCTTCCTCTCCATGGCTACGGTCCCAGATGATTCTTCAAGCTTCTCAGTTGCATTAAAATTTTCAGAGTGGTGTGACGCAATGACTCAAGAGCACACTGCCCTTCTTCACAACAAAACCTTGAGTTTGGTACCCTCTAATCCCTCATATAATTTTCTTGGCTGTAGTTGGGTGTTTAGAACTAAGTTTAATTCTAATGGCACATTTGAACGTAGAAAGGCCAGGTTGGTAGCTAAAGGCTATCATCAACAACCTGGCCTTGATTACGATGATACGTTTAGCCCGATAGTCAAACCGACTACCATAAATTTGGTAATTTCCATTGTCGTTACTCGTGGCTAGCCTCTGCGCCAATTGGATATACAGAATGCTTTTCAGCATGGATCTTTGTTTGATATGGTTTACATGCAACAACCTTAGGGTTTTATTGACAAAAAAAATTTTGAATCATGTGTGTAAACTTCATAAGGCTATTTATGGTCTGAAGTAGCCCCGAGGGCCTAGTTTGCACAATTAAGCTCATGGTTAATTGGTTATGGCTTCTCTGCCTCTCAATCTGATCCATCTCTGTTCATATTGAATCATGGTGATTCACAAATATTTTTGTTGATATACGTTGATGATATTCTCCTGACATCATCCAAACCGAGTGCCATTGACAGTTTTATGTCTGTCTTTGCCTTTCCTGTTAAGGACCTTGGTCGACTTTTATATTTCCTTGGTCTAGAGATTGATTACTCTGAGTCTGGTTTGTTTTTATCCCAACACAAGTACATTAAAGATTTACTTGTCAAAAGTAACTTGCTACATGCTAAGCCCATAACTTCACCTATGGCCGCTTCTATCAAACTTTCACAGTTTGATACTCCATCTTTTGATGATAACACTTTGTTTAGAAGTTTGGTTGGTGCATTACAATATTTGTCTTTTACTAGACCTATTATATCATTCTCAGTGAAAAAGGTTTGTCAATTTATGCACTTTCCAAAACAGTCACATTGGTCTACTGTTAAGTGAATTCTAAGGTATCTTAAGGCCACAATTAATTATGGCTTGGTGTTCAAAATTTTTTCATCCTTCACTCTTCAAGCCTATTCAGATGCAAACTGGGCAGGATGCCCAGATGACAGACGATCCACATCTAGTTCTGTGTTTACTTGGGAAATCATCTTATTTCTTGGAGTTCAAAGGAGCAAAAGACGGTTGCAAGATCAAGTACAAAGGCAGACTATAAATCTCTTGCATTCACTGCTGCAGAATTAATTTGGTTATAGAAAATGATTCGAGAATTGGGACTATTTCTTCCAAAATCTCCAATTTTGTGGTGTGACAACATCGGAGTGACATATTTATAGGCTAATCTTGTCTATCACTTTGTTCGTGATCGGGTTGTTGCCAAGAGTTTAACAGTTTCCTTTTGCAGTTCTAAAGATCAATTGGCTGATGTGTTAACAAAGCCTTTAGTTTATGATAAATTCTCAAATTTTTGAATGAGTCTCACTGTTGTTGAAACCCCATTGGACTCGAGGGGATGTATTAACCTAGATAAGCTTGTTTTACATGATTCTTAGAATATTCCAAATTATGTGTTCTTTTACACTTGTCATTTTTCTATTGGTTATCTTGTAACAAAAATATTCCTGAAAATTGTATAGAAAAGGACACTCCCTCAATACAAAGTAGTGATTTCGGTTATTCATAAAATGTCCCTCTAACAATAACAAATGATCATTGTAAGTACTCCAACAGTATTGTGAATCAAGTTTGGGATTACGGACCTCGGACTTTGGAGAGTTCTTATAGCCACCTATTTCAGGTTAATAGTTCTATGTGCTATTTCAGTTGTAGTTAGGCTAAGAAGTTGGGTGAAAATTTTAATAGGCTTTTAATCGAACCGTTGTGGAAGTTTATACTTCGAGTTGGATTGCACACTTAAATGTTTGGTAATCGATACAATGTGCGTGAGCGTGTATGTCTAAGGGGAATTATTATTAAGCTTGTAATTTCATTGTTGAGATTTATACTTTAGGCTTGAACTGGTTCTTGAATTATATGAAAATCGACACTACGTGCATGAATGGGTATGTCAAGAGGATTAAAAGGTATTTAAGGCACCGAGTGCAACTTTTTGAAAAAGGGTTTAAATCATTTAGGTTCGACAAGAATGATCAAGGAATAAAATAGGCGTGCATTGGATGTGACGGTCAAGTGTGTAGGTTTCGCTTGGGATACTAGCAAATTTCGAGGACAAACTTTTATGAGGGGAGGATGTAACACCAAGGTCCATTGGATTCTTTTTTTCCCTTCTCTTTCTTTTCCCTCCTGCCAACCCCAGCCCCGATAAACTTCAACAATTTTTTTTTCCTTGTTTTTCATGCAGCCACGACACTCGAAGGTTTGGGGCATGAGATGATAAATAAAATTCTCATCTAATCTCATTTTATCTCATCTCATCTTATTCCCAAACATAATTCAAATACAAGATTTTCAAACCAATAATTACAACTTTTTTCAAACTAATCATTACAATTTTTATAAATTCTTAAATAAAAAATAAAAAACAATTTCAACTTTTTCAAATCTCAAACAAAAATAATATTATAAAATAATATTCTTACAATATTTTAACATTTTCTCTCTCCTTTCTTAAAACCCAAAAAATACTCAATTCAAACTATCTCAATACTATTCACAAAATTTTCATCTCATCTCACTCCCCAAACGAACCGAGTAACCTCTCCTACCCCCACGACGTTGTTTGAGGTGAGCTTCAGCTTTCCACATGCATTTTATCTTTCTGATGGTTTTTCACTTTCAATTTCTACACTTCCGAAAATTCCTCCACCCAAATCTCCATTATCTCCACGTCTAGGCAGTTTGAACTTCCTTTCCATTTTTGAGTTCTCTTCTTTATTTCATTTTCGTCCATCACTCAGGCCTCTCCCTCTCTACTCTTTATTGTCTTCTACTTGCAGTGCATTTCTATTTTCCATCATGACAAACTCTCTATATCCATGTCTCTCATACTCTTGGTTCTCTCTCTCATAGTCTCTCTCGTTCACTATAAACCTCCATGCAATCACTGTAGCCAGGGCCATCACTTAGTGCTGCGGCATCGCCAACCACCCCTCACGACCACCATCATGTCAACCTGTGGCTTTCACAGATGAACCACGGGAAAGCAACCACTGCCCAGTCGTGTTCAACCAAAATCAACCGCTGCAAAATCTAAGCCCTGTCGCACTCCTCACGGCAACAACAAAATGGTAGCCCCTATCAATCACCATGCACGTTGGGGAGTAAATAGTGTCGCTTAGTTTCGCCGCTGAGCAACCACTTGCCAACATCATTGAGGGTAGCAATCGGAAGCCACCTTAAAAACATACCTCCTCCTCCCACGGTTTCAGTGAACCACCTCCTTCCACAACTACATCGTCGTTCGCCCCCTATCGTGCACTTTTACAGTGTACCACCCACGGCCAGTAGAGGATGATTAACACCATAGGAAGCCGTGCGGCGACACCGTGAACCACCAAATATAGCCCTTGCCCAGCCTTTATTTTTGCTCCTAATAAAAAAACAGAGTAGCGTACCTTCCAGGCCACACGGGTCTTGAGATTCCATGTCGAGCACAGCTAAACGTGCACAATGAACCAATTGCTACTGACGTGCAACTCGAAAGAGAGAGCAAGATTCCAACCAAGCACTGAAGTCCAGCCGCGTCCAACGACCTTCACCCAATACCATCGAAACAGAGCATTCCTACGCATAACCTAGTCACCACCTGCTTCACACGGACAAACCACCATGCACGAACTAGTGGCAGCGACGACACCATATGGCCACAGATGCTGTGAACCATCCAACCTACACAGAGAACGCCGCCAGAAGTTTCCTATCACCCCAGAGCCATCACACGTCCTCACGCTACACCTTCAAGCATAGAAGTTTTCTCAACCGTCGGTTGTCCCTATCTCTCTCTGTCTCTCTCTACATAAGTTTAAGTCCCTTCCTGTTATATATATATATATATGGAGCAACGTACTAGGCACGTTTGCCTAGTTGGGAGAAATTCTTTTTGGAAATTAGTAATGTCCACAAAAGACAAAAATAATATGATTTTTACTTAAAATCGATTAGTGAATAGTTTAATGCATCGAAGCAAAAAAACAATCAGACAATGGTCGTGAAAGTTAAAGATAGCTTAAATAGGCATGATATTTAGAATTAACTCAATTTTCATTAAAAAGAACAACATATACCTTATTTGAAGCAAGGATATCAATATTATATCTAGAGCCGTAATATAATATTGTTGGTGAAGATATATATATATATATGGAATTTCAGGATTGCCATCCTTTTAAGCAATATATATGTGCTCAAAATGTTTTTGCCACATCGGACCCATTACACCAAAACACAAATAAACCCTCACTTAAATGGACACAAAGAACATAACACAAGGGTAAAAACGACATAACATACAAAACAGAACTACTCACATGGATGAACAAAAACATAGATGACCCATTGGCTCGTTTGTTTTTGCATATGAGTTGAGATAAAAGTTGAAAGTTGAATAAAATATTGTTAGAATATATTTTTTTAATGTTATTTTTGTTTTGAAATTTGAAAAAGTTGAATTATTTATTTTATTTTGTGTGAGAATTTAAAAAATTTGTAATGATTAAATGAGATTAGATGAAATGAGATGAGAATGGTTGTGAAAACAAATGAGGCACTGACACAATATGACTGACGTACAGATACAAACAGGCAAAACAAAACAAAATGGGGGAAAAACTAGATTTTTCAAAAGGGACAAAAACGTAGTAAGACCAAGCAAGACATGGGCAAAAATGGAAAAAATGGAGAAAAAAAGTGTCAAACACTAATTACTATTCATTCCCTTATAGCCACTTTTAAGATATAAGGGATATACACATACACTACGGGCTATAGTTGTATTTTTGTTCTATGGGTTATGAATTTGAGTTGTTAGTGTTAGGTTCAACAAAGATCCATGCATGTTATAGTTAGACCGAAATGTGTACGAGTTAAGAAATTTCATGCAGTGTTAAAGGCAAAGTCGTGCAGGAATATATTTTTTACATTGAAAGATTGAGGGTACGGCCCGGTGGTTAGGCTTGATTTTTGTCTTAGAGATTAATCGTGTAATTTTTGGAAGAACTATAGGGATGTTTAATCCTTTTTGGGAGATGAAATTTTGGAATTAAGGTGAATTTAGGTGTATGACAGTTTTAAGCTCGATGAAAAATCAGTCATTAGTATTTCAAGGTTTTAGTTGCATGAACGCATTTAAGGAATAATTTGCGTGCGTTTGGAAATTGATGTAAGTTACGTATCTATTTTTATAGGTGACAATTGGTATTTGTTCGGCACTATTGTGGATAAAGTTAGGAAAAGTTAAGAAGTCCAGGAAAGTGGGGTTCTTATACTAGACTTTACATAAAAGAAATAAAAAAGGTTGATTTTGTAAATATGCACGCTTGTTTTGAAAAAGAATGTGAAACAACCTCAATTATTTGTTTTGCATTTAGTCATGAAATCTGTATAAGAATGAAGTATTTTTTGTCATGACCGGTGTAAACATGAGCTGATTTTAGCATTCTATTTCTGAACTGCAAAAAGAGCGAATATGAGATCCAAAAAAGTTTTGTTTTGATTAAATGAAGAAGTTTTGTTTATGTTTTTATTGAATATGTGAAATGATCTAAAACTATTCAATATTCTATTTTGACCTTGGCATGAATTTCTGATTCTGTATCTGAATATGGTCTGGTTCTGATGATGTTCTGTTCTGTTTCTATTAAGGCCATGTCACAGGTATAATGGTGGTTTATAACCTTACCATGGGAGTTAAACATGGTATATGGCTTAGCCACGGGTATAATGGTGATTTATAACCCTACCACGTGGGTTAAATATGGTATACGACCCCACCATGGGTATAATGGTAGTTTATAACCCTACCACAGGGTTAAACATGATATCTGTCCCTATGTGATACTCTAATATAATATGAAATGATGTTTCAGATTTTGATATGCTAAAGGATTTTGAAGAAAGTTTTTTGAAAGTTTCAATATGATATTTTGATAACATGTTTCTGATTCTGGATTTCAAAAGTAAAAGTTTTATTCTACATTCTGAAGCTAAATATGTTTTGCTCTGCATTCTAAACTTTGTAAATCCTCATGTTTACATACTAGAATATGTTCTTTACTTACTAAGTTGTTGATAACTCATTCCCTTATCTCACAATATTTTTTCAGATGATTTTGATGTTCAGCTGAAGATCAAGATTATGAGGCATTAGATGAGATGATTTAAGTATTGTGGATTAAGCATAGAAAGTTTTTATGAGGCATTGGGTGAGATGATTCAAGTTCTTAGACCTTGTTTAATATGTCATGGTTATCAGTAGGTAATTGCTATTATCATTGTTGGTCATCCCACACCACAAATATGATCAAAATGAAAATATTGACATATTTGATCAAGTTAAGGAGGCATCAAATCACATTTGCCACGCAAGGAACTTACCCATATCCTTCTTCTGACCAACCCGCAATAAAAATACCTTCAACAGTTTTAAATGCCTCCTCCTCCATTCTAGCTAAGATCATTGTAGCTGCCACTCCATAGGTGACACATGTCCATATTTCATGTGATTGCATGCAAGACTCATCCACCTTACCCATTACATTGAAATCAAAGATTTTTTGAAGAGAATTTCTTGACTTTGAAATCATAAAAATGTGAAGGCAACCCTAAGGATGTTGTATACCATTGCCCTACTAGTTGATCTGCTTGTACGGATTTATTATTGCTACTTGAGCCACTGTCATAGTAAAAATAAGAACCATTCCATAAGTTTTCTACATATTTTTGTGTGCTGACCTCATTTTTGCAATCTATTTTTGTATATTTGATCTCATAATGGCTCAAAACAATGAGATGCATTGTCCTATTCATGGAATATTAGATGGTAGAAACTATTTGGTGTGGTCTCATGTATTGTTTGAATAGTGAGTTGAGATAAGATGAAAGTTGAATAAAATATTGATAGAATATTATTTTTTAATATTATTATTGTTTTGAAATTTGAAAAAATTGAATTGTATATTATATTTTGTGTGGGAATTTAGAAAATTTGTAATGATAAGATGAGATGAAACACTTTCACTATCCAAACGACAATATTCTCCTAGCTTTCTTAAAGGCCGTGAACTTTGCATAGGTGATTGGACAAAGCCAGTGCAAAAAGGAGATGAACAAGCACAACAATTTCAACAACACATTCTCAAACAGGATAGCCATAATCATTAGATCCTCCTTACTTGGATGCGCAACACCTACATTCTAACTATCTCCAACCTACTTGGTAGCTATGATGATGCTCTACCTGCTTGGACCATGTTAGCTAGGCGTTATGCTACTCCTAATGGGTCCAGAGGGTACCAACTTATGGTCAAGTTGTATCAGCTCAAACAGGAGCCTAGCCAATCCATCAATGACTTCTTTAATCGTCTTTGTCACATTTGAAATCTGAATGATCTCTCTGACCCACCGTGGAAGGATCTAACTAATGCTGACATGTATGCCATTCATCGTGATCAACATCGTCTCTATCAGTTTCTCATGGCCCTGCAGGATGACTTTGAGTCAATTCGTGGTCAACTGCTTAATCGCACACTGATTCCTTCCCTAGATATTGTTATTAATGAGTTGATCTGTGAGGAAACTCGTCTACAGACATTACAAACATAGAACAAGCTCAGTGTCTTGGCTAACACTCCATCAGTTTCCTCCTCTGACCAACCTCAACAATTTGGTTCTGGAAAACATGGTCCTAGCAACAACCACTCCAATAGGTTATTTTGTCATTATTGTAAACGTCTTGGTCTTGTCATCGAGACATGTTACGTCATAACAAGAAAGGAACTCCTACTGTTGTTGTTGCTAGTTTAGACACTCCTCAGGTCTCTAAAACCATTAGAGATGCATCTTAGTCTTTTTGATCCACCGTAACTCTCTCCACAGCTGACTTGGAGAACCTCCTCAATCAGGTCCAGATCTGGTCTGGTAATGCATCATCCTCCTCTGTTCTTTCTGTTATGCTTGGTAAGTCTCTCTCTTGGCTTATGGATTCTACCTATTACAATCATATGACACTCTCCTCGTCCTTTTTCTCTTTAATGCATTCTACCCATCCACCACTTGCTATACACACTGTCAATGGATCCACTATGCTTGCTCCTAATATAGGCTCTATCTCTACATCTAACATTTCCATTTCTGAAGTGATTCATGTTCCTAAACTCTCTTATAACCTAGTGTTTGTGGGGGCAATTGGCTCAATTAGGCTACCATGTTATTTTTTACTACTCTGGATGTACTGTGCAGGATCCACGGACGAGACAAGCACTTGGGACAGGCCCTAGAGTGGAGCGTATGTTTCCAATATGCACTTTGCATCTTCCCTCAGTTCCTCCTGGTCTACTCGCTAGTGTTTTTGTTGTCGCATTTGTTTCTCCTTCCTTCACTCTCTGGCACTTCTAAATTTGTCATGCATCCTCTTCCCATATACAACAGTTAGTTTCTCAAGGTCTTTTAGGTTCTATGTCCCAAGACACCTTTAATTGTATTCTTTTTAGTTAGGAAAACAACATTTTTTGCATTTTCATAGTAATGAGTCATTGTCTACTAGTGTTTTTGATTTGATACATTCTGATGTTAGGGAACCTGTCGCCAAAACTAGTATCGGTGGATCTCGCTACCTTGTTATATTTATTAATGATTTCACTCGTTACAATTGGATTTATCTTTTTATCTTATACACTCTCGTTTTGAACTATTGGATATTTATTGTAACTTTGCAAAAATGATTGAAACTCAATTTTCTAAACGTATCAAAATTTTTCGATCTAACAATGCACTTGAATACAAACAATCTGCTTTTCAAAGTATCTTGCAAACATATGACACTATCCATCAAACCTCTTGTCCAAGCACCTCTCAGCAGCATGGATGAGCCGAATGCAAAACTTTGTCATATCCTTGACATAGTCCAGACTCTTCTCCGATCTGCCAAAGTCTCTACCCCATTTTGGGGTAAAGCTGCCCCTACTGCAGTTCATACCATTAACCATCTTTCAAGTCCAGTCATCTCAAATCAATCTCCATATGAAAGTCTGTTTGGATATTTCCCTGACTATCAATACCTTTATTCCTTTGGTTTTGCTTGCTTTGTCATTCTTCAGTCTCATGAACATACAAACTGGAGTCACGTTCTCGCCTTTGTTGCTTTTTTGGCTACGATGAGATTCAAAAGGGCTATCAATGTTATGATCCTATTGCTCATCGTCTTTGCATATCTCGTCATGTTGTGTTTTGGGAACATCAGTTGTTTACTAAGGTATCCACTTTTAGTCCCTCTATTTCTTAATCCTCTACCTTAGAAGTTTTTCTAGATGAGCAATCCAATCATTGTAACACCCCGTCCCCATGGGTCCGGAGAGTTAACTCATGTTACCTAAAATCATCTCCAATAACACTTTTAAATAACCAAGAGTCTCCATAACATATTAACCTATATGTTCAACACAAATATCCATGTTCCTACATAGGGACACATCAGAAGCACCATCAATAATATACATTAACATTTCCACAAAGATTAGAAATATCCATTACTCAAAATACCAAAGCAACATAAAATATCAAGACTCTCCAAAAAGTCCTTGTACCCTAAGGCACTTAATCTTCTATGATCAACAAAACTTGCAAGTACTCCCTATTCCTAACTTCCAGCTGATGCATCAAAATTATTTGAAAAATATTGTGGAGATAAGGGGTTAGTTATCAACAACTTAGTAAGCAGAGAACATATACTAGTATGCAAACATGAGCATTTATAGAGTTTAAAATGCTGAACAAAAACACTTTTTATTTTTAGAATGCAGAGTCAGAACATATTATTAAAAATATCAGAGCGAAAGTTTCAAAAATATTCTTATTCAAAATTTCCTTGGTATAGCATAACTGAAACATCATATCAGAACAGAATTCCATGTTTAACCCCCGTGATAGGGTTGTGCAAACCCCGGCTGTCAACCGAGCAGAAACAGAATGTGAATCTTCCCTTTATTATTCTCAGAGCCCCAAGTGTGCACATAGGAAAAACCACGCATAAAATTATTTTGTTTTCAAAGTGGGTGCACCAGAAACAGAAAAGTTGGTACCAACCCAAACAGAGGCCACAGTTTTACACCCGTGGTAAGGTCAGAAAAGAATAAAAACATATGTCATGCCAGAGGTTTCAGAAATCGCATCATTTCATATCAGAGTATAGAATATTTTCAGAACAGAACATAATAGAATTAGATCACAAAAAGATAATATATGCACAATGTTTCATATTCGCTCTTTTGTATAGTTCAAAAACAGAATACTAAAACTTTTCTCATGTCTACACCAGTCATGACAAAAAATACTTTATTCTTATAAAGAATTTCATCAGTCATGCAGAACAAATAACTGAGGTCGTATCAAATTTCTCTTCATAACAAAACATGCATATTTTTCCAAAAATCAACCTCAGCCTATGTTATTTATTTTTATGCAAAGTCTAGCATAAGAACCCCACTTATGGTTCCTGCTTACCTAGACTTCTTAACCTTTTAGAATTTTTCTAAAAAATACCGAATAAATATTAATCATCACTTATAAAAATCACATAATTCCCGTAAATTTCAATTGAACATGTATTTCAATATTTAAGCCTAAACTTCTAAAATAACCTATTTTAATTCCTCAAAACCTAAAATTCTCATAACCTCCAAATATATCAGTACTTTTTAAAATCTTCAATGTCCATTTAATAATTTCGACTAAAAAATTAAAAATCTAACTTATTTACTATTGAAGTGGAACTATAAAATCTACTACTAGATAACATAATTATAAAATTTTGAGTCCAATTACTCATATCCATAGCAATGAAACTTTAGCTTGATAAAAATCTCAGCCCAATAAAATTACTAAAACAGTTTATCAAACATAATAAAATCAAGCCTAATAAAAAGAAAATATAGAAGTCTATCACAATGATGTATGTCAAATTAATCTCAAGCCCAGCCCACTAGAAAAAAAGTCGCTCACTTGATTTAAACATCAATAAGTTAAAACTAAGCTCATACGTATAAGTCTTGTAGCCCATTAAAAAGCCTTTGCAAGAATTAAAGCATGCTTTTAATTAAAAGGGTAGAAAGGTAAAAACCAAAACACACTCTCATTCCTACTAGGTTAATTGATATATATATATATATATATATATATACAACATATGTCTCATTTTTAAGTAAACTATCAACAAAAACAGAGATTAGCTAAGGCGTGAGCGGCGACAGCAGCACTTACAGAGAGATGGAGGCACGATGGCGGCGAGCTGGGCGGATTCGGTGGATAATGGCTGCCCTGACGGAGGCTCACTAAGTGAGAGAAAGATATGAGCGAGAGAGAGAGAGGTATGAGGGCACCGTGAGGGAGACAGAGAATGAGGGAAAGAAAGAACATGAGAAGAAAACAAAGGCATACGACAATGAATGTGATTGACTTGGAAGTGCCTCGCGGCTAAGCTATGGTGCACGACAGTAAAAGGATGGGAAGTTTCGATCGTTGGCCGTGTGCGATGCTTGGCTTTGTTTTGGGTGCATGAAAACAGGGGACCACATGACTGATTTTCCAGTGGATGGTAGCGCCGAAGGAGATGAGCACTGGGTTGTTGCGTCGCTGGCTACGATTTCATGTGGCTGAGTAGGTAGTGACGACAAGGAGAGAGGTATAAGTGGGGGTGGTTGGGTTGTAGCTTGGATTGGTGGTGTTTGTGAGGAGCAGTGCAGTGGGCCACAGAAACATATTCGCACTCTTTGTTTTTGGTGAAAGAGAATGGAGGGTGATGGAGGCTGTTTCCGTCGTGCGGAGGAGATCACGATGGAGGTAGTGGTTGGCGGCAAGGGTTCTCGCTAGCGGCAGTAGAGTGGAGATCTCAATTTGACACTTCTATGAAGAGGAGGACGAGCAACACTTATTCTAGGGTTGAGGATGCTTAACAAATGTATAAGCTATAAGTAGGAAACAGATAAAACCTAAAGAAAAAGGAAGGAGGGACATGCATGAAAATGGAAAATGGACATCAAACTGTGTGACAAAGAGTCTAGAATCATTTCCACAGGCCTAGGCTCTTTAGCCTAAAAAAAATAAAAAAACATATAATCGGCCCACGTCTTGATCATGTATGGGATTAATGCATGGATTTTTTCCTTAGGTTTTGGGCCTCGACTTAACTTAAAAAAAAATACACTTGTTCCATAAAATCATCGGCCCATAAAAAGATTTTCCATCCGACCCAAAAATATTTAAGGAAATTATTAAAATAGCAAGCCCATGAAGAAATTTTGTTATCTGCCAAAATACAATTTGGACCCCCAACCAGAATATTTTAAAAAAATAATACTAAAAAATTAACTGGGTTTTTCATACGTATAAATCCAAAAATAAAAATTTTTTGAAAACGGCTTGCTGTTGGACCTAGGTGTTGCAATCATTCTCCACCTGTATTCATATCCGATGTTCCATGCATTCCACCTACTCACTTTTTGGATACTCCTAGGCTAGGATCTCCGTCTCTTGAGTTGCCTCCCTCTCTAGCTGCAGTCCTTGTTCCTGCCCCTGCAGATCACATAGCCAACCATTCCCTTTGTCGTTCTTCTCGGGTAAGATCTATTCCTACTCATCTGCACTATTTCCATTGTTACATTGCCCTTGCTACTTTGCAAGAGACTTACTCCTATCGTGATGCCTTCATTAATCCTTTATGGCAGGATGCAATGACTAAGGAACTTGATACATTATCTAAGAACCATACATGGAATATGGTTGATTTGCCTCCTGGAAATTCTGTGATTGATTATAAGTGGATCTATAAGATCAAGAGTCGCACAGATGGTTCTATTGAGAGGTATAAAGCTCGACTTGTGGCCAAAGGTTTCATATAGGAATATGGCAATAAATATCAGGAGACTTTTGCCCCAGTTGCCTGTCTCTCCTTTGTTCGCACTCTCTTGGTTGTTGCGGCCTCTCATCAATGGAAGTTCTTTCAGATGGATGTAAAAAATGCCTTCTTGAATGTCGATTTGTGTGAAAAGGTCTATATGTAGCCTCCGCCTGGTATCTCTCATCCACTAGCCAAGACCTGCCACCTCTATCGTGCTCTCTATGGCCTTAAGCAAGCCCCTCACGCCTGGTTTACAAAATTCAACTCTACGGTTTCTCACTTGGGCTACTCCCTTAGTTCCTATGACTCAACTCTCTTCATTCGTCATTCTGATAAAGGTCTCATTTTGCTACTACTATATGTGGATGACATGATTATTACTAGTGATGATCTTAATGGTATTTTAAGGACTTCCTCAATCAAGAATTTGAAATGAAAGATTTTAGTCACCTTAGTTATTTTTTCAGCTTGGAGATCATTTCCTCAACAGATGGATTCTACCTTACCCAAGCCAAGTATGTCTCTAATCTTATGTCTCGAGCTAGCCTTACTGACAATAAGGTTGCAGATACACCCTTCGAGTTTCATGCACATCTGACCCTCTCGTGTTGGGAATTATTGTCTGACTTCACACTGTATCGATAGTTGGTTGATAGCCTGGTTTACCTTATGGTCACTCATCTAGACATATCTTATGTTGTGCATCAGGTGACCGAATTCATGTCTGCCCCTTGAATAGCCCACTATACTACTGTTCTACGCATTCTTTGGTATCTTAAGGGCACTCTCTTCCATGGTTTGCATTTCTCTGCTCAATCTCCACTAGTTCCTCGAGCATACTCTGATGCTGACTGGGCAAGTGATCCCATTGATCGCCATTCCACCACAGGTTACTGCTTCCTTCTTGGTTCCTCATTGATCTCTTGGGATAGTAAGAAACAAATTGTTGTCCCTCGATCCAGCACTGAGGTCAAGTATCATGCCCTGGCAGACACCACCGTTGAACTCCTTTGGCTCCAATGGTTACTACAAGATTTAGGTGTACCTTTCACCATTGCCACTCCTCTTTACTGTGACAATCATAGTGTCATCCAAATTGCTCATAGTGATGTTTTCCATGAGCGGACCATAAACATCGAGATTGATTGTCATCTAGTTCATCATCATTTGCTTCAGAGTTCTCTTTAGCTGCTCTCTGTCTCCTCTCAAGATCAGCTTGTCAACATCTTTACAAAGTCTCATCGTACGACTCAGTTTCATTATTTGGTTGACAACCTCAAGGTGGTGTCTCATCCATCTTGAGTTGGAGGAGGGATGTTAGTGTATATGTTAGTGTTAGTGTATATGTATTATGTGAGTCCCACATTGGTTGAGTAATGCTCTTGTATAGCTTTTGACCTCCTATATGTAAGCCACCTTGTATAGCACAATTGATATATATAATTGATTAATACAATTCTGATAACTTCATTTGTGATATGAATTTGACTTGATGCAACCTGAAACTGACATATGATATTTGTAATTGACAAATTTTGTTATAACTCAAAAAATTGATGTGAACTCAATATGAAATGAACATATTATGCCTGGATAGTCTGAGTCATTTAGTTAAATAGGTCGAGTTGTCGTTGATTCATATATGACTTGAACCCAATTTAACACGACATGAACTCAACATGACAATTCCAATTGTCAACCTTATTTGAAACTATAGAGAAAAATAAAATGTTAACAAGTTCTTTGATCTAAATCTCTGCCAAACTTAACAAATCAATCTCCCTTTCTTATAAGCAAATAATATATTACTAGTTGCTAAAGAGTGGTTGAGATATCCAATGAAAATATTTTTACAAATACTACATGAGAAACGCAAATAAAAATAAAAAAGAATGTGGAAAATGTTGGAGACAAATAATGAATGCTTTAGTCCCATGTTTTCTTAGCCAATCAAGTACCCGAAGTCATTGAGATATGGTCTATCTGACATGAGGGATATGACATTAATTAGGAGGATCGTGGGGCATGGATTAGGGAAACAATAGTAGCCTATCTTAAAGGCTTAAGGTAAACCACATTTGCTTCAACAATGGTTAGGTTATGCCTTGGTGATAAATGATTGGAAGCATTTTCCTTTTTCTCTTTGACATGGAGGTGGGCATGTGCCTTGATCTCTTGGTTTATCAATGATTTAGATGGTTTTAATTTGGAAGAAATATGTCCACACAAAATACACAAAGAAAGTAATCACTACAACAAATTTTAGTTTTTGTGCGAATTTATTTCTCATGTTGTATGCATTTGACACAAAAATGTATTGGAGGCCATTGCTTACGGCGACTACAACTGTGACGCGATAACTTAACTTTTGTGACTAAAATGAACTCATCTCTAGTAGTTTTGTATTTTTTACGGAAATCCCAAATCACCGCAATAAAATTTGCAGCTTTCCATTTAGTTGCATCAAAGTTTTTCGCGGAAAAAAAAATGGTTACTTATATATACTTCCTTTTTTCTTCTCACCCAGCTCTATACCCTAAGGTCTTTAACTATCATACATAGTGCCGAACGCCACCCCTTCCCAAGCCGCATCATCACCTCATCACCTAGTCAGTAACTCTCTCTCTCTATTTGCAAGACAAATCAAACAACTCCGGTCGATTCGACCCTCTCTCTGACTCCGTCTCAAAGTTTCTTCTGCCCACAATTGTGCCGCCGCATGAAGAATGTATATATATATATATATATATATATGAATTCCACTCATATGTCGTGATTTTCCTTTCTCCTTGTACAGGGTTTGTCTCACCCCCCCCTTTTCTTGGTATCTATCGCCCTATCCCTATCATCACCACAAGATTTGTTTTGTATAATTTTGTGTTGTGTTTTGTTGACTTATGGGATTAGATGAATAAACAAATTTGCCTTGCCCTATTTGATTTGTAAATTTAGTAATCAATAAGCTGATATAATTCATGGATCCATGAGTTCCCCTTTTTGTTTGATTTTGTTCTTTAAAATTCTAGAGCATTTGACTACTAATATGCAAAATTAGTGCACAAAAGTTCACTTACACCAATTATATTGACATGCGGCTTAGTTACCTTCAATGAGTCATTTGAAGAACAGTGTGCTTGAGTACTTGTTTCGTAGATGGGAATTTAGATATTAGTGTTGGATTTAGTGATTATTGTTTCTCAGGTAAAATTGGCCGGTCTTGGAATTTTGGGTAAATAAGCTCCCAAGGGTTTAGCTTTATCAACTTAGGTTGTGACCTGAAGGCAAGAACCAATGTTGAGAAAACTTAGGAATTGAAACACTGTATTTCTTTATGTTTTATTCACAATTGTATATTACATTTTTTTAACCTTGTAAACGATGAAAAAATTCACTAAGAGCACAGAAAGAAAGCATACATACATATGGTTATTCGTCTTGAACTATCTAGGTGGCAGAAAACTAGTGAACTTTACCAGATATACATTGGACCCTATTAGCTTTAACATTGGGAGTTATCATGAGGAAATTGGGAGCTGATTTATGCTCCCAATTTACAGGCATTTTAATGCCTATATTCAGCAAAAATTACCCTTTCATATTGGAATTTATGAAATCATCCCCTATTGAATGGGTATACATCATTCACACCGTATACACAACATATAAAGTTTATTCTATATGCTTAAAAAACAAACTCGAAGTTAGTAATGATTAAGGGGGGGTTTTTACACTACATCTCGCAATGTGTAGTTTTTGTTATCTGAACCAATCTATGTTTCTAAGATTGGACGTCCATGATATATAATGTAGTGGTCATAATTTTATTTTTTTCAGATGGACAAAACTTGGATGCACCTCACCGATAGGTTTAGGTCAACGGAATATGCCGAAGGGGTTAGATAGTTCCTCACAATGGCACGAGCTCATGCCCAAGGAAACAACAGTGTCAAGTGTCCATACCATAGATGTCGTAATAATTTCTTCCTACCTATTAGCGAGGTAGAACGACATTTATTTATTACAGGTATAGATCTAAATTACATTGATTGAATATTTCATGGGGAGCAAGAACCCATGAGTTTCATGGGCGAGGACGAAGATGATGACAATAACTATATTGATGACTTCAACGATATGTTAGGTGACATTCATGCGGCAACCACCGTTGGTGTTGATGAAGACATGGGTGGACATCTAGTGGAATCCAGCACGGTTGAACCCCAACGGCCACTTTTGAGAAGCTAATGGAAGATGCTCAACGTCCACTTTACGATGGTTGCAAAGCATTTTCTAAACTATCATTTGTTGTGAAGTTGCTCCACATCAACACTGTTGGCAGGTGGAGTGTAAAGTCCTTTGACATGCTTCTTAAACTACTGGAAATAGCTTTTCTCAAATCACTCTTGCCAGAATCGTTCAATGAGGCACGATCATTGGAGCGAGGGTTAGGATTTAGATACATTAAAATTCATGCTTGCCCAAATGATTGCATACTATTTTGGAAGGAAAATAGCGACAAGCAAGAGTGCCCTAAGTGCAAAGCTTCCAGGTGGTTGTACTCCACACCTTCTAAATGACCAGTGCCCCAAAAGGTAGTGCGGTATTTTCCACTAAAACCAAGGCTGCAGAGACTATATATGTCCAAGAAAACTACAGTATCCATGAGGTTGCATTAATAAAAAAGGGTACAGGATCAAAGCCCTTAGTAACATTCTGCCGACTCTGAGGTATGGATCACATTTGACAAAGAGCATCGTTGGTTTGCTGAATATGCTCGAAATGTGAGGCTTGGTCTTGCTAGTGATGGATTCAACCCATTCAATAATATGACCAAACCTTACATCATATGGCCAGTGATTCTAATTCCATATAACTTGCCTCCATGGTTATGTAAGAAAGATCCATTCTTCATGTTATCTACACTAATTCCTGGGCCTAAATCACCTGGAAATGAAATTGATGTTTACTTACGCCCTTTAGTTGATGAACTACTTGATTTGTGGAAGAATGAGGCTGATACTTATGATGCCATGGTTGGCGAACAATTTCAGTTACATTTAGCTTTATTGTGGACTATTAACGATTTTTCCGCATACGGTAATCTTTCTGGTTGGAGCACAAAAGGGAAGTTGGCCTGCTCTTGTTGCAATCAGGATACGGAGTCTTTGTGGTTGAGACATGGCCAAAAATATTGTTACATGGGTCATTGCTGCTTTCTACCAACAGGTCACATCTGGAGAACCAAGAAGACTCTTTTTAATGGCAAAGAAGATCATCGGATGCCACCTACATAGCTTTTGGGGGAAGATATAGTGCACCAATTAAATAGCATTGGTCATGTAGAGTTTGGCAAAGCTAATAAAAGGAGAAGGTGCACCATTGAGGAGTTAAATTGGACAAAACAAAGTATCTTCTTTGATCTACCTAATTGGCAATCTCTGAAACTTAGACATAATCTCGACATGATGCACATCGAGAAGAACATTTGTGACAATGTGTTAGGTACATTGATGAATATTCTAGGTAAAATAAACGATGGCATCATGCCCGTCGGGACTTGGCCGAACTCGGTATAAGAAAAGAATTACATTTGAAAAAAAAAAGTTAGTAGCACAATTTTACAATGCTTTCTAAGTGGTATGTTTATGTAATTTCACTTGTGATGGTCTAGTTTCCCCACATAAAAACTGTGAACCTCAGATTGATGGAATGAATTGTATGGGAGTTAGTAATGAAATTGCTTATATTTCATGAGGTCCTGCTTAGTATCGTGTTGGGATTAAAATTGATGAATGGAATTAATTTCCATAAATCAGAAAGCTGGTTGCACCAACTTAGACATTCTTCTAACCAAAAGTGCTTTGGGTTCCATAATTTCATTGAACAAGTATTTTAACCTTTCTCAGTTTGTGTATTAATGTACTATTGACTTATGTATGTAAAAGCCCCTTGTATGTTTCTGATCAAAACAACCTTGTCCATTACAGTACATGTGTCAAGGTATAACCTAGGTTTAAACATATACGTGCCATTAAATGAGCCATTGGTAGTTTAGTTAAACAGCCATGCCCATTACATGTAGTTTCATTTCCTTTTATATTACTTGGATTATTTAACTGTAAGAATTACTGGATCGATGCAGAGAAATGTATATAAAATGAAAGCTGATGGGTGATTGGTGATTGGTCAATAGATGGGGCAAATTCCCACTATGGTTCCATCATAGAAAGGACTCAAATGTTCACACAGAGTGCATAACACATATTACAGTTGCCTTCTTTTAAATGTCCAAAAAATATCGCTTCAGTGAAGAACAATAAGAAGTTGCTCTACTTAATGTTGTTTTGGTACTGCTATTATATGTATAGAGTGATTGGTACATCACTCACATGGATGAAGAAATACACTTATGTTCAACAGCTTTCTGTGCATTGTTCTATATATGGTTGGCATTTAAATGATAGTAGACTTTTTTTAGTTCAAATGCCTATTTCTGTTTCAATTAATGAATAGTAACTAATACGTTGTTACTCATGTTTTAATTGTTTTAACTCAAACAAATTAGTTAATGATTTGAAACCCAGGTTTTTAATAAGGGCAGGTTTGGGAGGTGGGATGAGACACAAAATTTTCATCTCATCTCATCTCATCATTACACCTTTTTCAAATCCTCATACAAAATATAATAAATAATTTAACTTTTTCAAATCTCAATTCAACTTTTTTAAATCTCAATACAATAATAATACTAAAACATAATACTTTAAACATTAAAACAAAACACAAAATTTTCATCTCACCCCCCAAACCTGCCTTTAAACAACACCCCAAAGTTTTATGCATGGCCATGACAAATCAGTTAATGATTTCAAAACTTTAAATTGCTAGTTAATTATTTAGGTATTTGTGGAAAAATATTAACATGATTGGATTGTTTGTAAAAAGCAAATTAATATTGATCATGATCAATTTCATGAAACATTAGAGGTTAGTTAAGGAAAAGTGCCAAAACCTTTGCGTGCAACCAACTAGAGTGCCAAAAAATTACCACTTGTTGGTGATATAAACAATTTGCGAATGTATATTTGTAACCCGCTCAATTTGTAGCTAATAGCAACAGGATTAAGTTTTTGCGACATTTTTTTCCATTTGTGACCACATTCGCACACACCATTTTATTTGCGTTGAATAAAAACATTTGCATCGATGAATATTATCACCGTAAATTATATTGCATCCCATTCTATTGCAAGGCAATTGTATAAATTTTTTCTTGTGATTCGTGAAGTTTTTTGCGACACACTAGATCCTCACAAAAACTAAATATTTGTGACGCCATATCATTTTTGTGAGGGAATAATAGTGCCGGAAGATAAAAACTATTAGCAGCGATTTATTTTTATTTATGGACCAAAAACGTGGCTGTTAATGAAGTGTTTTCCGTACTGGTGCTACTCGTCCTGGCATGGATAGCTTTGGGGGTGAGGTACCCCGTCCCAGATAACAGGGAGCAGATGGGGGGTCAATCTGTTCACCCCCCTACTCGGCCTTTGCCCAAAACTGCTGAAATGGGCCTAAAATGGCCCAAAAATAGTTTCTGGACCATTTTTGGGCCCATAAAATTAGAAGTAAAAAAAAAAGTTAAAAAACCAAATTAAAAAAAAAAAGTTATATGAATAAAAATAATATATACATGATACAAATTTACTAATTTAGAGTAAATGAAGTACTACTATAGACTACCAGTCTACTACCTAATAAACTAATAATAATAACTAAGCTATTACAAAATTGAAAGGCTAAACAATTACAAAATTACAAACATAAAGTGTCCAAGGGACATTGTATCAATATTACAAATTATTGAATACATAATACGCACAAATGATTCAAATTTCAATACTCTAAAGATATTGTTATTTGAGTCTTTGACTGTGACATTTGGGGAGGCCCGAGCAGGTAGTCTTTTTATTAACTTATAGAGATTTAAGGCTTGAGCACATATTCATATTGTAGCGGAGGTAGACGTCGTCTGAGTTATCTCATGTGTTGTTACAACAATTAATACTAAAATTAATACCGATGAAATTGAAGTGAATATAAATAAATCAGAATAATAAAATAAAAACAACAATTACAAGGTGATTCATATCCAGACTAATCACCACCCTCCTCCTCGTCGGTCTCTTTAAAATCTAAAACATCCGGAACACGAATATCATTTCCCATCGTCCAACTTTGTGTGCATATCAATGCCTCCATAGTTGTTTGAGACAATGAACTATGGAAAGAATTTAATATGCGCCCTCTGGTACTAAAGGCTGACTCTGAGGCAACGGTGCTAATAGGGATGACCAAAATACAGCGGGTCATCTCAGAAAGGATGAGATATTTCTTTGCTGTCACCTTTCACCATCTTAATATATCGAAGTCATCATCATCTTGAATAAAATCCCCTGAAAAATAATTGTCTAACTCCGAAACCACCTCCGTAGATTGATGGACTAGTGTAGGATTTTGTGTGAGGGTCTTTCTTGGCCCGATGTTTGGAGGAGGCGTTGGGGTAGGTGTAGGTGTAGTAGATGAAATACCACCCTTAAGTGCATTAAACTCATCATACAATTTAGCCAGGGTATCTCGGGCCATATCACCAATAAGATAAGCCCATGCCTGATCGTGCACAAGTCTCAAACCATATAACATGCCTGAGATTTTCAGACGGGAATCAAGAATAACAGCCACATATAACAAAATATTTAGTCTACTCAAGTCTCCCCAATACTTGTCATATTTGACTATCATGGTCAATGTCATCCCCCTCATCCTTAAATTGGAACCCTTACACATGTCATCTAATTTTTCTTTCATTTTACATATTTGTTGACAAAACTCGTGGGATGTAGGGTACAAAGACCAAACAACTTCAATGTGACATTGCAAAAAAGCCTGAGCAAATCAACAAAAGTATAAACTACCTTCCAATCATCATCATTAGGCTTTCCTAATCCCCCATGTTTATCAAAGTATTTGACATATTGAATGTCTTCATCACCCAATAATTGAAAGGCTGTCTTATATTTTTGGTCCTCCTCCAACATCAATAAGGTTGAGTTCCATCTGATAGGAACATCAGTACAAATATCATTCTTCGATGTTATGCCCGCAGTTTTCGCAGCATCCTTGAATTTCTACAATCTAGAAGAAGAAGACCTCACAAATTTCACAACCATTCTAACTCGTGCAACCGTGCCATCAACATCTTTCAACCCCTCAGTCACAATTATATTCAAGATATGTGCATCACATCTGACATGCAAATATTCACCATCCAAGAATGTCTTATTTTCCTCTCTAGGATAAGTCTTCAGATATTCCAAGGCGACATCATTAGACGAGGCATTATCAACCGAAACTGTCAAAACCTGTGCCAACCCCCCCTCCTTAATTGCAGCCTCCAAGGCCTTCCCAATCGTCTCAACCTTGTGATTAATTATTTGACAAAACTTAAAAATATTTTTGTGAAGAATCCAATCAAAATCAACAAAATGCACAGTCAAAGACATGTAATTCATATTTTGGACAGAAGTCCAAGTATCGATAGTGAGGCAAACTACCAACCCCATCAATTGCCCCTCAAAACATCTTTATCTTTTCTGTACATCTTTTTAATATCATTTGCCATGGTCTGGTGAGAAAGAAGCATAAATCTAGGTTCCAATTCTTGGACAAGTTCTTGGAACCCTTTCCCCTCCACAAATTGAAAATATAGCTCGTCTATGATAACCATACGAACTAACTTCCTTCTACACTCATCGGGATTATACTTTGTATCAATGTTTTGAATACCGTACCGGACGCTGTACCGGTCAAGGCACTGGAACGAAATATTTCGGTACCGGTACCGTTTCGGGATAGTGTTTCGGGATAACATTTCGGAATAGTTGATATATAAATAAATTATATATAAAAATTATATTCCAAAATAATAGTATATAATAAATAAATTATATATAAATACATATATATCTAAATTATAAATAGTCTAGTCTGAATTGAGAGTTAAAAAATAAACTTGTAATTTGAAAAAACGAAAAAAAAAATTAAAAAAAAAAACACTAGCCAAAATTGAGGCCGGTACGGCCGGTACGAAATGGATATTGTTCCTGTACCGGCCGGACGGCCGGTACGGAACGAAATTCAAAATTATGCTTTGTATACCCCTTCAACGTTAGACCCCCACTACTCCCATCCACCATTTTCTTAGTCCAATATCTAGTCTAGATTGACTCTTCTCCAGTAAGAATCTTAATATTGGACTCTTCTTGTATTGTTCCTTTAAATGGACCTTTAACTGGGAGGTACTATGTTTTCTATAGTGACATCCATATATTTTTCCATAGTGATTACATTTAGCTTGAGAGTTATTGGGGTCACCACCCTCTAGTTTGGTAAAGTGAGACCAAACTATGGAAACAAGTTTCTTACCCTGTGTGGGCTAAAGGGCGGGGCAAGGTGTAGTCCCAGGGGTTTGAGTAGGGTTAGGTTCTGGGGCAGGGGTACTGGTATGGGTAGAAGATCTATCACTGAAATCCCTTGAGAAGACATTCCTGATTCCCCAACATAATAAAAAATTTGAAAATCAAGCAACACAAGACATAAAAAAAATAATAATACACAACACATGAAAAAACAAAACAAATTGATTTAGGGTTTCGGATTTGGAACCCTAAGACATAAAAAAAAAAATAATACACAACACATGAAAAAACAAAACAAATTGATTTAGGGTTTCAGATTTGGAACCCTAAATTAATTTAGGGTTCCAAATCTGAAAACCTACAAACTACAATTAAAAAAAAATATTCAAACACAGTGCACACGCCACACAAATACGTTTAATTTCAAACACATACACAAATCAGAAACCACAGCACACAAATTCACAATCATTCTCATCCTCCATCTCTGATTCAACCCATCCTTCCTCCAATCTCCAATCCAAAACTAAAAAAAAAATCTAGGTTTCAATCGAGGTCCAGAGTAAAGAGTCTTACCTTTGGCGCAGCAAACAACATACAGAGCAACTATGAGTCTCAGTCTTCAGATGTCGTGCTCGTGCGAGAGAGAGAGAGAGAGAGAGAAGAGATCAAGAGAGAGCGCGAGAGAGTTCGAGTCTAAGAGAGAGTTCGAGAAGCCAGAAGGATGAACGGGCGAAAGAACATATATATAATATAAAACGACGTCGTTTCACTTATGGAGTGTTTTATATATATAATATAAATATATTATATCTTATGCGAGGCGGGAGAAAAACAGAGCGGGGCTTAGCCCCTTCCGTCCCCCGCCTCCGCTGGAGGCCTCTGGTGCGAGCAGGGCACCCCGCCCCCCGTATATGCTAAGGGCCTAACATGGCGGTGCAGGGCCCCGTCGCCCAACCCTAGGTCACTTTTCCTTTTCCCTACCATACCACAGTTTTGCAATGATTAATATGGGCTTCTTGCGGTGACCTAAACGGACGCAAATACAATAGTTTTTTGCCATGCTAAGTACATCTGCCGTTTAAAACTTTTTTTGATGGATTTGTATTGACTATATAGCGGCGAAATGTGTTGGATAGTAATAATCATCAGCAGCAAAATAATATGTTTTTGTTGCGTTAGTTTTCGCTGCAAAAAGGGCTTTCTGTTGTAGTGAAACATGCATCCAAATAAAAGGATGCATTACTTTCCATCCTTTTCCATCTATTCATTTTAGCTTTATTTATTTGAATAAATAAATGAAAAGTCGTTATCATTTTACGTATATTAAGTTCCAAGAAATTGACACCATATTGCGTTGGATTAGTACATAAATTTTAGGAGAGGTTTGGAAAGTGAGTCAAAATAAGATGAGATAAAATGAAAGTTGAATAAAATATTATTAGAATATTATTTTTATTTTAAAATTTAAAAAAATTAAATTATTTATTGTATTTTATATTAAAATTTAAAAAAATTATAATGATGAGATGAGATCTTTAACTTGATAAGTCAACAACTTGGAGATTGCCTTAAATTTGTAAGATTTGATTTACAACAAGCAATCCTATTCTTAATTATACAGCCCATTAATATTTGTTTTTTTACTTTCTTTAATTTTCACCTCAAATGAAGCATGGCAGCTTGAAACCAAGATCATTGTTCTTTGAAATTCTGGGCAAAACAAATTAATTAGGAGTACAGATTGGAAAGGGGAAGAGATTTTTTTTCTCTAAAGAACACATTAATATTGGATTCTCTCCGATCTGCCTCTCCATTTCAAAAAACTGAGTCGCCTTAAAAAAATGTTGAAAGTAGTTAATTACTTCCCTATTTTAAAAATTTTATATTCAGTTTTCAGAAAATTTTTAACTTTAATCCAAATATCTTTATAGAATACTAGTTTTTTCTATTTCTCAAAAATCAAAATAACTTTCACAAAAAAGTAAAATAAATAAAAACCTTACAAAATCTTACCTAAATCATGAATTTTCAATTATACTACGTACACATGCATGAGTACTTTTGCAAATTCCATTAATATAAAACACATCTCAATTAAAAACGTCGTTTCATCCAAACAACTTTAATATTATTATTGCTAATTAATTGTTAACATGTTCTATATAATATATATTATAAGAAAAATAAATATTTGTGACAGATTATTTACGACAATAATAATTATTTACGATAAAAATATATTCATTTTAATAAAAAATAATCATTTTCGCTAGAAATAAGTACGTGCATGCGCCCAACTTACAACTGATCATGTTTGCTTGACTTTATTTTAGTTGGATTTAGTTCCTAATTTATCGCCATTCGCCAATCTTCAAATATCGCTATGTGCCCCTCCACATGAAATATATTCATGATCTATTGATCAAACTTATTTCCTTGCCGCCATGCATGCATACGGCCAGTACTTCTTTAACTAGCCGCGCATAAATGCATGCGATCGACTTGCACGCCCCTGGGGCCCATGCGCTTCCTATTTTGATGGCATCTCGATGAGTACTTGAATTATTCCTTTTTCAAGGGACAATTAATCCTTTATAATATCTTTTATATATCTTGAGCACGCAGAAATTCTCTCTTATTATCCTTCCTTCCTTCTTGAGGATATTGAAAGAGTACTGAAAAGTTTAATCGAATCATGCTGATCTCAAGCAATCAATTAATTAAGTTTAGTGCACGCATCATATATTATATTAACCTTTGTGGCTTTCAACTATATATAGTAAAAGCCAATCTTTTATGATTAAAGTACATGAATCATGAAACTACATCCTAAACATTTTCTTTACAGTATACAAAGACTTGGTCATATGATACATACGTACGTACATTAATATTCCTTTACAAAGTAATTCTATCGCTTGGGGGAGTGCTGACTATTTTCAAAAGACACTGTTTTATTGATTATTCTCTCTCTCTCTCTCTCTCTCTCTCTCTCTCTCTCTCTATATATATATATATATAGTTCCTTTGATTCTAATTAGCTCCTCTTTCTTGAGTGGCTCCCCAACATATATTAGGGTTGCAAGGAGCTTAATTATGTGATCATAGTGTCACTTCATAAAAAAATAAAAATAAAAAAATACAACTTTTCTCTTTGTTTTGTTATCTGCAAATTAAGGCATGGACATGAAATATATATTTGCATGGTACCATAAGGAGCAGTACTACTCTCTGGCGGCCGTAATCTTGGGACTAACTACTAATGTGAAAAGCCATATGAACGCAGGCATGAAAATTCAACACACGAGTTTCTAAAGTCTACCTTTGAATTTCACAGGAAAAGAACATATATACTTGATCAACAGTTGTTTTTGTTTTTTTCTTTACTTGAAACAAAAAATGAAAAAGAAGATCATCGAGCAAGGCAATATCTAAACATTTTCCATCATGAGCTGACTTTGACTAGTGGGCTAGAATTAGAATAAGACATGCAGGTCGATCGGGGCTGTAATTTTCCTAGAAATGGTTAATTAACTTTATTGAAAGGTCCAGTACTTCCAATATTATTTTTTTACATGTACTACGTACTAAAATTAAAGAATCTTTTAAATCAATGAAGACTTGAAGCTCAATTCCCACACAAGTTTTGGAAATTATCAGTAACTTAATTAGTAACTAGTACTACATATAGTCAATTATATATTTGTATAGTTGAACCGATCGATCCAATGGGCATGGACTTCGGATCGATAGGGATATAACGCGTAGATTCTAGGGCGATGTTGCGAATTATCTCTATCCGAATTCGACCGTCCAATAAATACATCTAATTGAAGAAGATCTCAATTTTATCATACCAATAGGGACATATAATTGAAGAAAATGATCATATATACCTATAATATGATTTGCCAGGGCAGGAGTATCATGACCAATATTGGCCAAAATTGGCAAGGCCTATAGCTAGTACATGCAAGAGGATCAGATCAGCATGAACTATAAGGAATTAGCAGGCATCATGCATTAATTAGACACGTACGTACGTACAAATTATATTATATGATCACTAGCTAATTATTGGATTGCGTAATCTGCGGGCCGGCTTTCATCCATATTTAATTAATTAGGAATAGCTACCAACAACGTCTCTAGCTCTACCCTGCATTATTAATTAGGTTTGATCAACCGTATTTAAACAGCTGACGCTTGGCAATTAATATAATAAGGTTCTTTAATTAATTTGTTTCTTAAATTAGCTTTTGATCATGACATGAATTGCTTGTTAACAACCTACGGTTATATATCATTATCTAAGCTGGCTGCATTCTTTTACATATATATCACATTCTTCATGAAGGTCATAGATTTTAAGAAGCTGTCCTTATACTTGAGTATTAATTTTAGAGAGCATTGACGAGTCAACAATATTCTTATATATATTTTCAAAGGAGTGGGATGAATTAAAGGAGGAAAGAACCAAAGAATATCGACATGCATGATAGAAACACACACACATATATATATATATATATATATATATATATAGTTCGACAGAACTACATGACCACAGCTAGCATTGGCAAGCCGAAGATCAGTACCTTACAGTTAAAAGTGGAGATGTCTTCAGAACTTTGGAGAGATTGATCAAGGTTACTGAAGAGATCAAAGTATTAATGGCAGATAGCACTGTTGGCAGTCTGCTTGACAAGCTGCTTGCTCGCTTTGTTGAAAATGAGGTGCAACTCTTGAGAGGGGATCCGGAAGACGTTCTGAATCTGAGAGGAGAACTAGAGCGTATGAGAGCTTTCCTGAAGGTTGCAGATGCGTTGGAAGAAAGTGACTTAGAATTCAAAGTGCGGGTTAAGCAAATAAGAGAGATCGCTCATGAAACTGAAGATGCTCTCGATGAATTCATGCTAGTTCTTCAAGCACATGATCATGCAGATGGATTCTATGGGGCTTTCCACAAATTATCTTGTTGTATCAAGAACATTAAAGCTCGTTATCGTATTATTTCTGAAGTACAAGCCATCGGATCCAGAATAAAAAATCTTTGCCAAGTTCACGGGAGTCTGCTTCCCAGATTCACAAGAATCAAACAAGGTTCGGGCTCCACGAGTGCAGAAAATACATGGCAAGACCGTCGAGGCGATGCTCTTCTTCTAGACAAGACTGATTTGGTGGGGATCGATGAACCTAAGCAGCAGCTAGTGGAGTGGCTGGTGAAGGGTGGCAATAGACGTGAAGTGGTTTCTTTGGCAGCAATGGGAGGAATGGGCAAAACTACGTTGGCAAAGCAAGTCTATGATGATGAAGAAGTGAAGAAACATTTCAAAAGGCGCGCTTGGGTCACTGTTTCTCAATCTTTCAAGATAGAAGAACTCCTCAAAAACATGATTCGACACTTCTTCAGTGTAGTCAGCAAACCAGTTCCAGAAGGATTGGACGACATGAACAACGACCGGCTGAGGAGAATAATCAAGGACTTGCTCATGAAAAGCAGGTACTTGGTGGTTCTAGATGATGTGTGGCACTTGAATGAATGGGATGTTCTCAAATATGCCTTGCCTAACAACAACTGTGGCAGCCGAGTAATGCTCACTACACGTAATGCTGGTGTGGCCTCCAGTTCCTCTTCCGGTGTGGAATCTGTAGGTAAAGTTTACAACTTGAAGCCTTTGTCCCCAATGGAATCTTGGGATCTTTTCTGTAAGAAAACCTTTCAAGGGAATGCATGCCCTACTTATTTGAAGGTTATCTGTCAAGATACTTTAAGAAAGTGTGAGGGACTACCCCTTGCAATTGTAGCAATCAGTGGCGTTTTGGCATCAAAAGACACCCGTAGGATTGACGAGTGGGATGTCGTTGGCCGTAGTCTTGGGGCTGAAATTGATGGCAATGACAAACTGCAGGATCTGAAGAAAGTACTTTCGCTGAGTTTCAACGACTTGCCTTACTACCTAAAAGATTGTTTCTTGTACTTGAGCATCTTCCCAGCTGAGGACTATCGGATCGAGCAAATGAGGCTGATTCGGTTATGGATAGCGGAGGGATTAATCGAAGCCAAAGAAGGGAAAACACTGGAAGAAGTTGCAGAGGACTACCTCAACGAACTCTTGAATAGAGGTCTTTTGCAAGTGGCATCCGTAACCAGTGATGGAAGGGTCAAAACGTATCGCGTCCATGACGTGCTGCGGGAGATAATTGTGTCAAAGTCTAGAGATCAGAACTTCACCTCCATTGCTAAAGATCAGAACGTGATGTGGCCGGATAAGGTTCGACGCCTATCTATACATAACACACTGCAAAACGTACAAGAAAACAGGTCTGTTTCTCGACTCCGTTCTTTGTTCATGTTTCGGGTGGTAGAAAAACTGAACATACAAAGCTTGTTTCCTGGTGGTTTTAAGCTGCTAAATGTTTTAGATCTGCAAGAATCACGTCTAAAAAAGTTTCCAATTGATGTTCAAAACCTGGTTTATTTGAAATATCTAAGCTTGAAGGGCACCAAGGTTAAAACCATTCCAGGAACTATAGGGAAGCTTCAGTACCTAGAGACTTTGGATCTTAAGCATTCCCGCGTCACTGAACTGCCTGTTGAGATCTTGAAGCTCCATCGACTTCGACATCTCCTTGTATATCATTTCAAACTTGAGTCTTACGAATATTTTCACTCTCGATATGGTTTTAAGGTCCAAGGCAATATAGGAGCTCTACGATCCCTACAGAAGCTCTGTTTCATAGAAGCAAATGGCGCTATAATGATGGAGCTAGGGAAACTGTACCAACTAAGGAGGTTAGGCATTGTAAAGCTGAGAAAAGAAGATGGGAAATCTCTATGTTCATCTCTAAAAAAACTGACCAACCTTCGTGCGCTGTCTCTAACTTCAATAGAGGAGGAAGAGATTATTGATTTGCAGCACCTTTCTTCTCCGCCTCCATTGATCCAGCGGGTGTATTTGAGAGGACGTTTGGAGACATTACCTCCATGGATACCATCACTGCATGGACTGGTCAGATTGTATCTGAAATGGAGTAGACTGAAGGAAGATCCACTTGTGCACCTTCAAAAACTGCCCAATCTTGTACACCTGGAATTACTTCAGGTTTATGAGGGAGACACGTTGTATTTCAGGAAGGGTGGGTTCAACAAGCTTAAGGTTTTAGGCCTTGACCAATTCAATGAACTTAGATGCGTGCAAGTGGAGGTGGGAGCAATGCCTTGTGTTGAAAAGCTAATTATCCAGCGGTGTGAATTGCTGAAGATGGTGCCGTTAGGCATTGAATATCTGACCAAGTTGAAAGTTCTTGAATTTTTTGACATGCCCGAAGAGTTTATCAAGACTCTTAGTCCAGATGTAAAGGATAGTGATTATTGGAAGGTAGCTCACATCCCAGAAGTCTATTCTACTTACTGGAGAGAAGGTGGATGGGAGGTCAATACTTTGGATCTTTGTGATGGAGAGAATTCTCCTAGGCCCAGTGCTATCACCACAACAAGCCATGACCTTGAATCACGTTGGAAGTGAAAAAAAAAACAAAAAGAAAAAAGAAAGGATAAAGAAAAAAGAAAAAAAAAGACTGTAAATATTATTTGTACTTGGATCTAGGGGAACCTGTGGTTGAGAAGGTGATCTACAGTGGTGGAGGCTGCATGCTTGAAGCTAGCTTGTGTTTCAGAAGTTGTATATATGTAAATTAGCTCTAATAGTTGGATAACAGATTACCTGCAGTACAGTTCAGGCAGGCTGCAATGCTTGGCCGGGGCTCAGAGGTTACTTGTGGTTCAAGAGGACAATGATGGTAAGGGCACGCACGCACGCACCCATGCATGCACGAGACCAGGTAGTGAATTAGTGCATGGTGGTCTTGTAAATGATTTTGCGTATGTGTGTGTGTATATATATATATGTGTGTGTGTATATATATATATGTGTGTGTGTGTGTGTGTGTGTGTGTGTGTATACATATATATGTGTGTGTGTCTCCAACAGTAATGTGAAACACAGACATACAGTGTACACTTGTAAAGATTGTAAATGCTCATTATCGTTTGTCATGAAGATCGCAGATAGGCCAGAGGGTGCATAGATATTTTTTGCAGCCACAATTAATCGACAACAAAATATAAATACTAGAAGCTAGCAATTAAATTAAACCGAAGACTCTGTGAACATATATGCAGAGGGGAGAGATCATTCTCCTTTGATCATATCTAGCCACCAGTATTTCCCAAGGAATTGATAAAAACCATTATGGATTGGCGACAATGTTCTTTGTTTCTTTATTTTTTTTAATGAATATATTATATAGAGGTCACGATCAAAGAAACCATCAATAAATAATGATCTTTGTAGTATAGCTAGCTCGGTTGAAATTCTTCACAATAATAGGAAAGATTTTGGCTCCATCTGATGGAAAAAGAGGAATTTCATGGAAGGAAAGCTACATCCCTTTGTCTCATTCATGGAAAAAGAGGAATTTCATGGAAGAAAATACTTTCCCACCAAAGAGTCATTGGTTCTTTCCGATTAGTTCACTTGATTCTGATTTGAACGGCCTATTTAATGGTGAAATGTTTTCTTTTTTCCAGATTCATAATAACTAGCTACTCATCAACCCTTAAAACTCTTGAATTGAACAAATGAGGACCTTTATATGATGAGCTCGGGATGCAGATATTCAGTATCCTCATCTCCAACCCACATCCGTAACCTGATGTAGGCGGGTATAATATCATCCTTACCCGCCCGGGTTCAATCCAAGCAAATAACTGCCCTAACTGACCCAGATGTCCGGGTTTCGGATCGGATCGGAAAAAATTCAGGTACGGATGCAAACCCTTAAATATAGGGGAATAATTAGCTGACTATCATGTATTAATTTCCTAGTACTGAAGCTGGTGCACGCATGCAGCTTGTGTTGAAAAAGATGCCACACTATTGTGTATCATGTTTTGGTGCTGGCGTCACATGCTCAAGCTGTTCTAACCTTCTTTGTTAGGCTCTCACTAGATTAACTTTGCAAAGCCGATGCATCATGTTTTGATAGGATTTTGTATAGTAGGCTATTTTATTTTGATTTAAAATTAATACATTTTGTCTTATCCAAAAAAAAAAAAAAAACAATAGTAATCATAAATGATGGAAATATTTCATCTTTCAAACATTTTCTTAAATATTATTGTAAAAAAATGGAGTGGATTTATTGTGCTAACAAAGACTATATATACAATCAAGCTAAAAGGTTGGGATAGATTAATAAAATAAAATAAAATAAATAAAATGAAATAATGAGATGATTCAATAGAATACAAAGAAAATGCATTAGAGATTATATAGGCTATAGATGCTTATCACAAAACTGACAGAAAGATGGTGGTAACATAGGGTTAAAGAGAGAGCTGCATCAAGAGATTAAGGTAAACTATCTGGCCCAGTTGGAATCCTCCACTTTATAGACTTGAATTAAATTTTTGTTCAGTATTCAAACTGTAACAACAAAAACACATAAAACTAAAAAGTACCCTTTGTTTTAAATCGATGAAGGATATTATTACCTATTCACTTTACAACAAAGAAGAAAGTAAAAAAAATTCTAAAAAGAAAAATTGATAAAAGGGAAAGACCTACTACTCTATATATGATGTAAATGGATTGGCAGGATTGCTGCCTGACCATTTATGGCCATTTTCTAAAAGAAACAGTTTCCCCCAAACCTAAACCAGTGTTCCATTTCTACCAGTGGGTTTGAGGAAGAAAGGATAAATATGATAAACACTTCTTTACAATGAATGATGGAACGAACCCTACAAGCTACAATCAGCAAGCACAATGGAAAACAGAATTTCCAAGGCACTTTGCTTTATTGGCTATCTTTCTAACGCCTGTTTCATTGTTAGAGGATCTAAAACTACCAGGAGACGAGTGGATTCTGTCCATGAAATTAATCTTAGGGGCATCAAGAATTGCCTTGGGCAATGATAATGCATACTGCATACCCCATATTGAGAGTGGCCTCATATATATAAGAGATCTGAAGTGCCCGTCCACTGTCCATCCCTCCGGAGTCTGGAACCAGTATCTGCAAGTGACAGAAAAGGAAGATGTCTCAAATTAAATACATATAGAGCCTATCAGAGAAGATAAAACAGCCCCCTAACATATGCAGTTTCAAACTGTGAGGTCTTTGCATCTTACATGGGATACTGACAGGTACACATTGCATTATGTTTGGCGGAGGACAGAGCACACACCCGAGTTCCAACCAAGGATAATCTACCCAGGTTGGACTTCTAACAAAGGGCTGTTTTAAGTTGTACAGGTTCAACATAAATGGAAAAGGCATTGTATGGTCAATTGTTAAGCAATATCAGTATGGTTTTCATATAAACCAGAGAGGAGTTACATCTGGACCAAGGCTGACCAAATTTTCAGAAAGCACCAAACAGCCCTAAACTTGGCTCAAAGAGCTGATTTTGGCTGGCATTGTATAATATTTGCAGCTTCGTGAAAATTTCCATCTCCAGTTCAGCTAAAGTAATATAACACAAATCTCTACCCTGTTTAATATGTCATAGTTTTTTTGATAAATAATATGTCATGGTTATCAGTAGGTAATCGCTGTTATCATTGTTGGTCATCCCACACCACAAATATGATCAAAACGAAAATATTGATATATTTGATCAAGTTAACGAGGCATCAAATCACATGCAAATGATTAAGGCACATGCAAGGAACTTACCCATATCCTTCTTCTGACCAGCCTGCAATAAAAATACCTTCAGCAGTTTTAAATGCCTCCTCCTCCATTCCAGCTAAGATCATTGTAGCTGCCACTCCATAGGTGACACCAGTCCATATTTCACGTGATTGCATGCAAGACTCATCCACCTTTCCACTGGGATGCATCCCATTTACAGCACCCATTCTGCCTCCTTTAACTTTCATTACATTGAAATCAAAGATTTTCTGAAGAGAATTTCTTACTTTGAAATCATCAAAAAGTGAAGGCAACCCTGAGGATGCTGTATACCATTGCCCTGCCAGTTGATCTGCTTGTATGGATTTACTGTTGCTACTTGAGCCACTGTCATAGTTAAAATAAGAACCATTCCATAATTTTTCCTCAAATGATGGTTTGGCCTTCAAAAATTTGCTTTTGCACCTTTCGGCAAAACTTCTGTCGCCTAGTTCAACAGCCATCGCAGCTGCAGCTTGGAGTGCAGCAAGCCACAAACATCCACAATAAGCACTCACGCCGTGCACTGTCCAAGCATCGTATGTTTGATCTGGGAACCCATCATTCTCAATGAGACCATCATCGTCCCGATCAAACTGTTCCATATATTCCATGGCAGCACGAACTGCTGGCCAAACATCAACACCAAATGACATATCCCCAGTTGCAGCGAAGTCTCTATACACCTGAAGCACAAACTTTGGGTTCAGATCCTTCCATTTGCTTGTATCATGAATATTATATGCATTCATCTCATTCCACGGATCATGTGTTCCCAGATCATGAGGAATCGCTCCTCTAACCTTACGAATTCCACAATTCCCCTCTGCCAGAAACTTTACTTTTCTTCCATCCTCAGATAACACAGCCTTCGCAAAATCACGTTGAATATTGAGTTCAATCTTAGGAAACAGCTCAAGAAGAGCAAATGAAGCATAGAAGTGTACGTCATATGTGCACCACATGATGTACTCCACACCTTCCAAGTATAGGAACCTTCCAACATCATCACTTTCATCTGGTGGGTCCGGCAATGTGAGGGGCCGCAAAGGGTGATTGGAATGTCCCTTCTTCACAGGAACCACTGCAGCATCTTCACAAGAACAGTTTGGAAATACATCTTCATCTTTGTCTTTTAGTTCAGTACCAGTTTTAGTATGCTGAAAAACCGAGTCTTTTCTGCTGTCCTTAGCTTCAGTTACTCTGACATCAGTATTTTCCACGTCTACTAATTGATGCTGATCATTTCTCATGTTTGAAGAAGAAGAGTCTGTTAAAAAAGATTAAAGCAGTCTGTTATTTCTGACAAACATGTAGCCACAGGCAAAAGACATTGCTAATAACATTGTTCTCAGGAAACCACATTCTCCTAGTAAAATATTAAGATGCAAAAGATAGCATAGAAGACTACCAATCCAGACTGTTCCACCAGCAACCAGGAAGTACAGCTCATTAAATAACGTGAACTTGTACCTGCAAATATGGGACAGAGCATTATGTATCTACCATGAAAGAGTAAAGAAATCAAGAAAAAATAGCAGAGTCAAAATCACCAATTACTCGAGCGAATCACTGGGACAAGATTTGCAAGCCATAAAGACCCAGTGCTATTGATGTGATTTTGAGACCCATTATGTGGAAGTTGTGGAGTATTTGTTGAGAATAAGCATACCAAGGGTGCCCAAGAGCTCACCAAACATGAAAGGTTCCTTGTAGGCACCCGAGACAACTTTTGGAATTATAAAAGATTTTGGCACAATTTATACATCGAAAGATTTGAATGTCCAACATCAAGACTAAAAAGGCTTCTGCTGATGGGCTTCTGAAGCCTTTCACAAATTTATAACACCAAGGGAAATTTTGGTAGAAAATGATATTAGTTTGACTAGTATTACCATTCTGGAAGCCTTTCATCATTCAGGACAGGACTTTGCCAATTCTCTATCTCTTCTTCCCACCGCTTATAATCTGTTCAAGATTTCAAGATAATATCATGTCATAAGACGCATAGCATTCTCAAACATACATCACCCTTGGGAAGCTTATAACAAAAATGAAAAAGAGCAAACTACATTATTTCAGTAGCTTAGTACTTAAACACAGCAAATGGTGGCCTGATAATAGGGCCTGGCTTCAATAGAATATGGAACAGATCTAAACCAAAAGATACATACTAGTTAGTGCATCATGCACCAAGTTCAAGGCGGCTCTTTCAGATGTGCCATAAAATTTTGTGTACCTCCTACAACCAAAAAGGGAAAAAGAAAAAGAAAATCAAACAAAAGAAAGATGAATATGCTTAGGAAATAATTGTCACACAAAAGACAATGACACAATTTCCAATCATTACACACAAGGGAGTGCAGAAATTCACCACTTGATTTTAAACTAGCAAGTACCTATAACATACTTGTAAATATTAATTATTATGAGCCTGAAAATGTACACATCTTTTCTCAAACCTTTCTACTCAAAATATTTGAAAAGGTCAAAACACAACTTCTTAAATTACCACTGCAATCATAGGCAAGTTGGTAATATCCGATTTAAGAGAAGAGTTTCAAGTGTAACTTACCAAACACACAAACATGTACATAAAGACCAGGTAAAGGAGAGCATAATACCTATGGTATGAGCTTCCCTTCAAAAATTTTACTTTTGGAGATGACCATGCAAGAGCAAATGCGACGGTGCACTTCCCATGAGCTTCCACCCATGTAGAGGCTGAAACTGCAGCGCAAACTGCCTCTCCAGGTGAGGAGGGAATGCTTGGTCCAGAACTGAAGTTAACTCGATCAAACTGACCATCCTAAAGATACAGGCAATAGAGTTAGAGTGAATTCTTTCAAGCATTAAAACCTTAGAGTCAATACTCAATCACAAGCTTAAAAATTGTAATGAAGTTGTGACTTCTACATACGCGGAACCTTAGTAACCGAAAAATTCAAAAGTAATTGAGTATGGCCACTATGTACTCAGTTCCAAGCTCTATATGGAAAAAATGACCAGAGAACTATAGTGACTCCTTATGAAAAAAGAAGGCGCAAAGAAAAGACGCATACCATCCCCAGCCCCTGGCTGAAAAGGAAAACAATAACGAACAATTACCTTGGCCATTCTATCCCACATGTCCTTTGCAGTAATGCAACTTCCTTCAGACAGCCCAAAAGAAGGAAGAACAGTCACGTTCACATTCTGAGTTTCACATGCAGCTATTGCAAAAGTAACAGGTGGATTGCCTTTCGCAGTCCTGCAACATTGGCATAATCCTAAGAAACAATTGAAATCTAGTCACAGAGTTAACTAGTTCATTTAAAAAAAAAAAAATAGACGATGTTGTGAATGACAGTAACTTCAAATCTTCCATCTAATAATAATGTTTCTCCTTGAGCATATAGCATATGAGCAGAAACAAAAGTTTCAAATAAACACAGAAAATAGAAATTATGCAAAATACAACATTGGTTGAGCAAGACAACAAAACAAAAAGGACGCAGACACCAAGAAATATGCACCTTAATAAAAGAGCCACAAAACAATCACCTTGACCATTCCCCAACCAAAGGTAGGGTATTTTTCCAGAGAAGTTGCCACACCTACAAAGAACCATCTAATGCCTGCATCCTAGATGGCATCACCAATCCATTTTACATGTACATCACATTCAACGCTCTTTTTATTTTATTTTTTTATGACGGGAACCACCCCATGGCAAAGTCCTTAGGACTCACCCATGGAACCTAAACCCCCGGGGAGACTAGCACAGAAACCCACCGCCATGACCTCCCACTTAAATCGCAGTTTGATCCCAAGTGAATCGAACCTGTGACATGGGGCTCATGCACACAAGTTCGCCCTTACCACTTGGGGCTACCCATGGGTGGGTCAACACTCTTTCTAATTGGAACTTACTGCCCGAAACTAAAAGATTATCTCTTGCTTTATGTTTTCTATTGTTTCAAAATGCATATGCACTAGTCAAATAATTTTATTTCTCTTAGCTTTCAAGCTTCCAAAATATTTAGCAAGTAGAAACCATACAAACAGATAGGGGGTTTTAATTGCCTGTATAAAACAATGCAGGAGTTTCGAGATGCTGACAATGACATATAGGAAAAAAAATAAAAATAAGAAGGCAACTATCTCACTTACTCTGACTTTCTAACCATTAGTGTTCTGAAGATATAAAAAGGCTTATTTTTTAGATTTAAATAAATTTCCAAGAGTAGGCAAATCTTTTAATGCCACCGATAAAATAATATAACTAATTCACATATTTCCTAGATATTGAGATATTGATTTTAAGTGAGTCATTAAAATTCAAGTCCAAATGTCTACCAAAATTGCCGCATATAGGATAATAATTTTCATAAGGACTGTATTTTTTCCCCACAAAAAACACCCCAATGAGTCAAAACAAATCCACGTCCCAAGTGCCTTAACCTGCTCAAGAAATCAGGCTTGAGGTGTAAAACTGCGTTAGAGGTGGTTGAATCAAGAGCAAGGCCTAGAAGTCGTGATGACTTCCAAAATTATGCTAACATTTTTTAGTGTTTCGATCATTTTATGACTTGTTCAGAACAAGGAGTGCCCAAAACACCAAAGCGGCCTAATATATTAATACACAATCTCATCAGGTGTCTGCCATGAATAAGATAGTAAAAGGCAGATGCCGAGTAGAGCTTATTCAGATGCTTTTATATTATCTGCTAATTCATTCCTAATATGTCCTTAAAACATTTGAATCTATCTAAATTAGATTGGTAACATAACTATTTATTTTTCTTACTCTACTGATTTCAGCTATTTCTTCCCTAATAACTTACTACAAAGACCGTAGATGCAGACCTCATTTATTTTTGTACTAGGCATATTTTTTTTTTTCTCTTGATAGGGCGCTATAGTCTTCCCCTTGTCCCCCACCTCCTCTCTCTCCCATTGTGTTTGTGCGTTCACAGCACTGGGGGTGTTTCTGTTAAATACCTTGCCCTCACTTAATGTATGAAAGCATTGAAATAATCAAGAGAAATATGCAAACCAACCGTCATATATAGCTATTAAGGTTTTATGACTTGCTTGTGATGTAGAAGTACGCCAGAGACTCCATCTTCGCCTCTATCAAAAGAAAGAGAAGAAAGTAAAAAATATATACCGATAAGATGCAGGGAACATGAAGGAAAGAAATAAACTTTTTTTAGCACATGTACTCACATAAATGGTTCATTAACATGATCTCCTGAAAGATGCGAGATGCCACCAATTGAATTCTGCAAAGGAGGAAACCATGACTGAATATCCAAGAAACCATGCTATACCTTTTAATTGCTTGGATTAAGGGTAACGAAACTCTGGCAACAAGAAGTAATCTTACCTTCCACGTAAATAGAAGGCTGACTTTAGCCCTTTCTCGACCAGTGTTAACCAACTGCAGCAGGAAAAAGTACCAGTCTCAAAACCAGTAATCAAAATCACCAAAATATTACTTATCAGAAAATGCACTAAACTGTCCCTTAAACAGTGAGTCACAAAGGTCATCAGACTACTCATTGTTGGCTTTGTATACAGGTTGCTGAGATGAGTAACAGGATTTGATAGAAATATTGAGGACCGTGAACAAACAATGGAGGAGCTCAATAGAATTTAATGGGTTAATCTCCAGATTTTTTTTATCGTTTTCTAATTCTAGATAGGTGACTATCTTATATACATCCTGTAAACATGAGTGCGCCTTTTGCACTTTTCAATGAAATTTATACTTATATAAAAAAATGTCTTTGGCTTTATCTACAGTCTGCTAAGATGAGAGGATTTACTCATAACTTTTATGACAAGAGCTTTAATGCAAACAGTATACATTATTTTATTGGTAATTTACAAAGGCATCCGGTTGGTCTTGAACCAGCGACCTCAACCTCCAACTTGTTCTTTCAAGTTTTGAAGATGCTTCTTGAGTTAGAGGCTCGCTCGCTGATGCAAATTGTTGGTGGCAAATTCAAGTTTAAATTATAAAACACATTATATTTGCTTGCTTGAGAAACTGGACAACCAGACTTGAATTAAAAAGCACATTTGATTACAGCACAATTACCTACTCCACATCAGTAACCATTCTTTTTCTTTTTTAAAAAAGGACATCAGTAACCATGCTAAATAGCATGGACACTGTTTTCAGGTCAAGGAATGCAAACAAATAATTGAATGAGATATTCCAAAAGATTTACATGGAAAGGGATCGGGCATATAGATAGGGATGATAAAATATTAATGGAATTAACGGAAAATAAAGATGATAAAATATTAATGGAATTAATGGAAAAAGATACGACATTTTGTAGTATTTTTTAAATCAGCAACGGCCTATTAAAAAAAACCCAGCAATGGCCTATTAAAAAAAATCAGCAATGCATATTATGACAATACTGCATATTGTTTTGATGCGACTGAGGGCAGTACTCAAATAAAACCGTGTGACAGCAGTCATATGAGATGCATTTCTTGTGAGATACACCTATTCTTTCACATGTATGAGCATACATCATTGAATTACTAAAACTCCAACCACCTACATAAATAGATGCTAGAATTTAGAGAGAGTTTAGCTCTTGCAAACATCTTTGTGGTTATGGAGCTAGGATCCATGTCATTAAACAGTAATCTGAGATGAGAAATTGAATAAACATACTGTGTAAACAAACACAGCAGTAGGAAGACTGCTATCCTTGTAATTATGTGGCATGAATGGTGATATTTGTCGACAAGATATTTTGAGTTCTGGGTCTGGTTCACCTACAAGAAAGGTGTTAATCAAAATAAGAATCCAAGATAAAAATATATTCCATCCCCCCCCCCCCCCCTTGAAAACAAAATGAACAATGTCCAAAATGTGACTCCCGCACATACATTTTTACTCAATGCCTCAAACTCTAAAATAAAGTTTCAGTGTCAGTTACCACCCTCCGTCAAAAATAGCCAAAATACATATAAAAGATGAAACTGCACATCCACCACAATTGAAAGACAGAGCTTTAATTTTAAGGTATTTTTGTCTTTTTATATATATGCCTATCCAAACTAAAGCAATTTCAAGTGGAGACAAAAATTGCCATTGAAACTTTAAAATTTGGTTGAAGTTGTGAGTCAAACGTTTATGGGGTGTATGCAACAATTGAGTGGTAGTTCATGCAGCAAAATGAAATTACCTAAGATATCTGTACATACAGCAAATAGAAACAATGGAGTGGAATGTTACCATCATATATTGTCCATGCTCTTGGAAACAAAGCGTGGTATGTGGAATGCTGACCATTTAAATTCCAGCCCCACGATGATATACCCTGATCACCAGATTTCCTGTCAGTGCATGAAACTAATCAGTAACAGATCTAATTTCCGCTTTTAAACCTCTAAATCAGAGGAAATGAGTGGATTCATACATTCTTTCTTCCATTCTTCCCTCACTCAATAATAAACCAGAGAACAGTCGCTCTCAGTCATGAAGTTAAAAAAAGGATCTTCAGAATCCATCTAGTAGAGGTATTAACTCTTAATGGCATCTCCATTAGAAGTCAAGGACCTTATAGTTGATTATTGAAATCTGCCAATGTCCACTTAATTTAGATCACTATCGAACATTCATCTACAATATATATCGCTCTCCTAATAACGAGAGAGTGCCAAGACTGCCTTTTCATGCCTAAAAGGGCAAACAGATTCCCAATTTAACAATATGATCAAAAGGCATAATTATAATTTTGTTTTGGCAGGTCTTACGTCAGGTTATCTCCAAACCATTTGACTAGTCAATATCCATAGCGACACACACAATCACTTAGGAAGATCCACGGGATCATACTAGGGGAATAAGTTAAAACTTATGTAGGAGCATCTGTACATAAGCATGTAAATTCAAATCATGTCAAACTAAGAGCATTGGGACTGAAATATTGCAATAACCTGTAAATTCAAATCATGATTGCTTTGATAAAGTGTTTAAAACTTAATGATTTTTTCTTACCCCAGCCCTTCATGTTGGCCTGGAGCCAAAACGGATGCAAAATTTTTGTTCCCACCATCTCTTGATATAAAAATCTGAAATAGCAAAAGAACAGAGTAGAATCAGAAGTAAATTCATGGTTCCAAATCCACATGCCAACTTTGCACAGTAGGACAGGGATCTTTTGCTTCTTCCACAGCAACTAAGAGGACATACAAATATCAGTCTTTATAAATCAAGGTTCTCTTTATCTAACTGAGTGGGGAAATCATTACACTTTCCTAATGTTTAAAATCCTAACATGGTCCTTTGTTGGAAATAGAACAAATGAGAAGGCCCTTAACACATTCAATTTGCCTAAAGTGTGGTGATAATTGACGTCAAAAAGATAAGATGATTTCTCGTTTCTCCACCCTTCTGCTTCCCATGTTAGGCTTGGGCTGCATAACTAATAGACTTATTTAACCGATTGTTGCTCCAGTGGTGTTGCATCTATGACAATGAAAATAAGAGTGGTAAGAGACCCATGACTTATTTGTTTTGTAATTTTATCACAAGGCAGAATAGTTTCCAGATGATCTTAGAGTTCAGCCTGCCCTGTGAAGCAGTGATATCCCATTTTGAAGCCAACAATAATTGCTTGGTTCCTTGTGCAAGACTGACTAAGCGGCTGTTGCTCATTCTTACTGCTAACAGTATTCAGTATCCAGCAACTATCTCACTTATCTCATTTCATTTTTCTTCTTTTGCTTCAGAATATAATTAAATGGCATACTAAACTCTTAAAATGTAAACTTTCACCAATAAGAGAAGTATGAGGCCTCTGATCACACATATGCACAAAGAGAGAGGCACAGAGAGAAAGAGAGGAAGGTTATGAAGAAACAAGATCTTTTGGTGCATGCTTAGCATCTTTCTGTCATAAATACCATAACTTTTTTGCTTCATCATATATCTACATATAATAGCTCTCAGTATTTAAATTTTTAACAGAAAATATCTCGTTTCACATTTGATTCAGTTCACAGTTAGCGACAATGATTTTACGGAAGCACTTCAACTCATAATATGCTTCTTATCACAATAGACTAAGATCTATGAACTACCAAACTATTTTCAGTTATACGCTCACATAAAGAGTTTACTGCATGCAATTCTTATCTGAGATGGCATGCAAAAAATACATAAAAAACCATGGCTTGTAACACCAGATAAGTAGAGAATGTCAAAAACACAGAAATGTCAAAACGTACGGATCATATATATCTTGAAAATAGAAACCTCATGGCAAGTAGATGAGGCTAAGTCAGAGCATTACCGAGAATTGATTTTCCATGACAGGTGAAGGTTCGCATATACCAGGAACAATTTGCCATTGCCTAAAGTCCCCTCTAAAACCTCTAGATATACTGCCACTCCTGTGATATAAACAGAGGTAGATCCTCTATGATTAATAAACGTTATTACAAACAAGAAATGAAGCATTATACTTTGATACATCACATACCCCATCCCTCCAAGCGGAACCCCTTGAGATGCTGATGGCTTGCAACTTTCTCGAGTGAAAGGATCAATAGGTGCTTTCTGCAGAGATAATACCAGTCGCAGTTCAGGTTTCTGAAGCTAAGTTTCAATGGTCTAAACTAATGTAAAAACATTTCTTTATTCGTTCATTGGACTTTGAACATTAAGGAGGTCAAATAGATCTAACATGAATGACCTCTCCATTAAGGAAAAATAGAAATTACCCTCCCATGTGAAGCCTCTTCCCTGACATAGGACCACAATCGTATACCTAGTCGAACCTTGAAATTCAAAATTAAAAAATAGTGAGTGGGACATAACTGGGAAAGGAAATTGAAAATCTATATAAATATAGGATAAGCTATGCACAAGATTAAATATTGCACACATCTGTTTCCACAATCAGTGAACTAATAAGAAAGAGAACAATCTCTTACCATCCTTATTGCGTCCATAAATGTGACACTAAATTCTTTGAGAATATTAGCGTGGCTATTTAATCTCCTCCTCCAGGCTTGTTCCGGTGGGGCAGAACTATCGAAATCAAACTACAAAAAACACTCGCAGAAAAAGAAAAATTAGTCAACGTACAATATTAAAACCAGATATCCTAAATACAACAATCAACTTTCATGTAATGGACAATAATTGTTTTGACAAAACCAATGTACCACTTATGAAGTGCATCACTACAATTTAAATCGCACAGCAATCCTTCTAAGTGGATATTGTTTCTTTTCAATTTCTATCTATCTGGTAAATAAAGCGAAAATTCTAGTTTTCAAAGTCTGCATTTTCTTTTTTCATTCTTAAAGTTTCTCAGCAACCAAATAGAGTCCAATGAATATTAGAAATTAATTTTTGAAAAAAAAAAAAAAATGCAAGCGACATAAAAGCTTACCAACTGCAGAGTGTTCCTGCTGATATACTCCTCGGGCGGCCATGAATTCTTTCTACAATGGAACAAATTCCCACTAACCATGTCGACTAATCCTCTATAATATATATACCACACAAATATTTTTCAAAAAACTTGCGCAATCCCAACCAAAGTACCAAAAAACTATAAAGCTCAAGTCTCAGACAAAACCCGTCTAAACTCCCCCCACAAATTCTTCTCAGAAACGCGATTATAAATACCACTCGACTTCCTTTAGCTCCAAACAACAACGATCAAAGCGTACAAGGGAAAACCAAGGAAGTTTGCTTCGACTTCGAAACAAAGATCATAAATGTGATTCCTCCATTTGTCTGTGCCTAAATATACGAACAACAGTCTCGATCACACGATCCGAAAAACTAAACTATCCTCAAACCTTCGGAGCCGTCCGATTCGATCCGATCCGATCCCAAAACACCGAAATTCAATCCACCGAAACGTCAAAAGAGGACCGAATATATCGGGATTCGACTTAGAGTAAAAGGAAGTTAAGAACAGAGGGAAACAAAACAAAACAAAACAAAACGTTGATAGTAATGAAAAGGAGTCTCGAGTAATTATGAATTGATTGGTCGGATGGACATGGGCATATAGTATCGAAAAGCGCTGTCGTGGCGTGGCGTGCACAGGATCCGCCGCCTGTAACTTTGAAGCGTCTGAACACCGCCTCCGGGATCGCCAGGTGGCGCTACGCTCTGCTCTGCTCTCTCTCTCTCTCTCTCTCTCTCAAAAGAATAGCTTTCACTGTCTAAATATTTTGCGGTGTCTGTTTCTGCTGGATCAAGAGCGGGAGAGAGCGAGAGAGTGAAAACTGAAAAGGTATTGAATGTATATACTCCTGTTGTTGGTCTATTTCAGACTGAGATTGCTTACTTTCTTTATGTTTTGATTTTTCAATAAATAAAAATAATTTATAAAAATAAAAAATAAAAAATTATATTTTCAAATATTTATATAAATAAAAATAAATTTATAATCCGATAAATTACGTTAAATCATATCAATTTATTTTTATTTTTATTTTTATTTTCTTTGTTCTTTCTTCCTGGGCCACTACTTTTAAAAGGTACCAAAATGATATTATTTTAGTACGGTACCGAGGGGGTGACGGTGGATTGTTGGGTGGGCGCAGGACTACCGAATATAAATATGGTCGGCTGTGCATTGGATCACTACTTTTTTATATTTTTATATTTTTATAATTTGTAATTTACTATTAAAATAGATTTGTATGATGATGATGATGAGCAGTAAAAGTGGTGTTTGGGTGTCGACGATTGTGCCGCACAAATAAATAATTGATGGCGGTGGTTTTGTAGTTATTATGTAGTTTAGACTACATGCAAAGTGGTCATGGTGTGGACTATTACTTCCCATGCCCACGGCCATCCATTTTGGACCAAAGCTTCAACTTGAGACTTGAAAGGGCAAAATCCACGCTACTCTGGGAGATTGAAGATTCTATAAAAGTAGGCTACTGTGTCAAGCTCCCTTCAGCCCTTCACGTCATTACAGCAAATTAAGGATTGATTCGAATAATGAGATAAGATTTTTTAAATAAAATATTTTTTTTTAATATTTTTTTTTTTTTTTAATTTTTAAAATTTAAATTTTTTATTATATTTTATATAAAAATTTTAAAAAAATTATAATAATTAGATAAAATAAGTTGAGAGTATTTCTATATCTAAACAATATCTATTTATTTAAAAATACATATATATATTTTTTAACGAAGGATTACATGATGCTTTTTTTTGCTTTTTTTAACTTAAACTTTAAAAAAACCATATATTTGTCACATGATGAAATGATATATGTTATTTTTAATGAAGGATTACATGATGCTTCCACTCCACTCCATATTTAAAAACTCCAGAGATTCTGAAAATCATTTATTAATAGTTTTAGAGTAAGCATATGTATGGAATTATTCTAACTTTATCATATAATAAAATATCATTAAAACTTATTGTAACGATATCACCTCATTTATATTCCGACATTAGCATGAATGTATATGCTTTGGGTTATAATGATGAATAAATGCTGGCATGGGGGCTTTTTTAGCATCACAAAGCTAATTAACCTTATAGTTGTGGGAAGGAATTTAATTGTAGAAATTCTCAACTCATCTCAACTCATCATTACAAATTTTTTAAATTCCAACATAAAATATAATAAAAAATTCAACTTTTTTAAATCCTAAAATAATAATAATATTAAAAAATAATATTCTAACAATATTTTATCATCTCAACTCAACTCACTTCAACATCCAAACGTAACCTTAAGCTACGTTTCGAACACAAATTTATATCAGTCAAATTAATTATTGATGAGATGTATTATTTTTTAAATTTTTTATAAAACAATAAATTTATTTTAATTTATTTTATATATTTAAATATATATATTAAATTATTTACATTTAAACGCATCTCAATAAAATTTATAAAATATTATTATTTATAAATCAACCTGAATCATTTAAAATTATCTCAACATTCAAATGCATCCTTATATTTTATAAAAATAAATGCTTGCCCATTAAGTTTACATATTAATGTAGTTTATGTAATTTTTTAGGGTGTAATATCTTCTTTTTAAAATTTTTAAAATTTAAAATTTTTAAAATTTAAAATTTTTAAAATTTAAATTTTTTATTATATTTTATATAAAAATTTTAAAAAAAATTATAATAATTAGATGAAATAAGTTGAGAATTTTTTTATATCTAAACATTATCTATTTATTTAAAAATACATATATATTTTAATGAAGGATTACATGATGCTTTTTTTTGTTTTTTTTAACTTAAACTTTAAAAAAACCATATATTTGTCACATGATGAAATGATATATGTTATTTTTAATGAAGGATTACATGATGCTTCCACTCCACTCCACTCCAGATTTAAAAACTCCAAAGATTCTGAAAATCATTTATTAATAGTTTTAGAGTAAGCATATGCATGGAATTATTCTAACTTTATCATATAATAAAATATGATTAAAACTGATTATATTATAAGCAATTTTAATTACAGGATATATATATATATATATAATGTCATAATGTAACGATATCACCTCATTTATATTCCGACATTAGCATGAATGTATATGCTTTGGGTTATAATGATGAATAAATGCTGGCATGGGGGCTTTTTCAGCATCACAAAGCTAATTAACCTTATAGTTGTGGGAAGGAATTTAATTGGAAAATAGCTCTCGATCGAGTTGGTGTGTATGTCCAATCTATCTTATATAGCTAGTTTGCTTTGCGTGGCTTCAAATAATGAGGTTGATATATCGTATACATTTAGCAATATGCTTTTGTTAAAACGTTGGTGTAGGTGTTTGGAGGGGCCCCCGACCAGACCATGCATTCAAGATCGCATTTGGTCGCAATGAAGGCTTGTAAATGCCACTACTGGGTTTCCATACTTAACGCGTGGCTCCGGTGTTTGTTTTGATGCGTACAAACCGACGGATGTCGGTGAGAAAGTTGTTAAAATCGAAATTCTTAAGCTACGTTTCGAACACAAATTTATATCAGTCAAATTAATTATTGATGAGATGTAATGTTTTTTTAATTTTTTATAAAACAATAAATTTATTTTAATTTATTTTATATATTTAAATATATATATTAAATTATTTACATTCAAGTACATCTCAATAAAATTTATAAAATATTATTATTTATAAATCAACCTGAATCATTTAAAATTATCTTAACATTCAAACGCATCCTTATATTTTATAAAAATAAATGCTTGCCCATTAAGTTTACATATTAATGTAGTTTATGTAATTTTTTAAGGTGTAATATCTTCTTTTTTATTATAAAATAAATATAAATTCAACATATAAACTTCTTTACATAAGATTTGTGTGTAAACCTAACACACTTCTCTTTTAAAATTGAATGGACTTTTTATTCATCATCTTTTTAACTATCAATTTTTCATATTTTTTTGTATGTAGCATTTAATGGTTAGAAAGTTTGGTATTAAAATGTAAGAAAATTCAACAAATTATGCTATTAGCTTAGTCCTATCCCACTATAATGATGTGACATAGCCCATCAAGTTTTAAAATTTTCTTTTAAAAATGTAAAGAAAGGTCAAATGGAGATAATAGAAATAAATATTTTGGATAGATAATTATAGAGTAATGCTACCTAATTTATATCACTCACTTTATCTCCTTGATGTGGCATCACAATGTAGTGCCATGCAACATATTAAAAAAATTAAAAAAATAATCAAAATATATACTAAAAGATGAAGACAAAAATGAAGGAGTAGGTGTAGATGAGGATGATGGTGCGGGTGAAGAAACTGTACCTACTTGATTCACAGAAGATGGGTTAGAATGAGATTGAAGAAATGTAAAGAGATGTTGACATTGCTCTTGAGAAAAAGGAAAATGTGGAACCGAAACCGAATCTGAAATTGATTGGCTAGCAGTGGCCTAATTAGTAGTGGAGTTTCTAGGTTTTGCCTTATATCTAGGTGGATAACCATGGATTTTGTAACATTTATCAACCGTGTGACCCAATAAATCATAGTGTGTACAATAAGGGCGTTCTTTGCGAGTAACAGATTGCTTGTTGTTCTTGGGGCCAATAGATCCTTTCATAGAATCATGACTACTAGAATCACGGTTATTAAACATAACAACAACTTCGTTGGAAGGTAAAGAGTCAGAAACAATTTCACATTGTTTTTCCTCTTGAAAAATAAGAGAAAAAACTTTGTTTACCAGAGAAAACAGATCAGAAAGTAAGATCCGACTCCATAAATGAGCATAAGACTCATTGAGTCCCATTAAGAACTGCAAAACATAATCCTCTTGTTGATATTCAACAATCTTTTTCACAACACCACATGAACACGGAGGCATGGAGCGAAAATGAAACATCTCTTCCCAAAAACTTTTCAATCTAGTGAAATAAGAACTTACGGAAGATGTTTCTTGGATCAAGGAGACAATAGCTTTTCGGATCCGAAAAGTACGGGGCTGATTGCTTTGGGAAAATCGTTCCTTGAAATCATTCCACATATCTTCAACCGAATCGATGTAGATGATAGAAGAAGCAATTTCCTTTGACAAAGCGTTGAGTAACCATGACAAAACAACTGTATTACATCATATCCATGCGTGATACATTGGATCAGTTTTAGAAGTCATCAACAGAGCACCATCAACAAAACAAAGTTTATTTTTTGCGATAAGAGACATAGAATGGATCGATTCCATGTGAGATCATTATCTCCATTCAGTGGTTGGGAGACAAGAATGGCTCCAGAATGATCACCACTGTGAAGAAAGTAAGGATTCAAATCATCCTCATGAGAATGGCGTGGAACGGCAGAAGAAGAAGACGAATCGTCGATGGGCATAATGAACCGTCATTGAGTTAGGGTTAAGTCTGATACCATGATGGAGAGAAAATTTTGGGAGACTTGTATTATTTGAAACTGTACAAATGAATGAAATACACGAAATATATAAAGGAATACAACTAAGGTACATAGTAATTGGCGAGAAAAAAAAAGAAAAAAGAAAAAAAAGGTACATAGTAACTGAAGTGCACGTGATTACATGTGATGATTAGATTAAAATTAATATCATATACATTTGTAATATGGTTGGTAGCCTTAATCCCACTTGATCTTAGGGGTGCTACTCACCCTTCAGACGGGCCACCCGATCCCGCCCCCACATCTCCGTCGCGGTGGGTGGAGGGGAGGGTTGGGCCCTAGGGTGGGCAAGTGTCCCTGTCTAGATGCCAGGAGCGGATTGCTCCCCACGATCATCTACACACCCCCACCCATCACCCCACTCTTGCCAGGCAGGGTTTGGACAGGCGGTGGGCACCCACCCCTATTCGATCTCCTTAGTCTTTTTAAGCTCACTCCATGACCGAATTGACCCAATCCCCAACAGCCATGCATAGTCAGGCCATGTATCCCATGGCTATAGTGCCAAATCTCTATTCCATCGATGGACTATTTTTCTATCTTCATGTATTGTCGACATATAAGCACCATGGGTTGCCGACGATGGTTCATGAATTTTTTGTTGACCCTCACCAAAATGCTTTAATATATAGTTGGTGAAGAGCCAATAGTTGCCTAAAGGAATCTTTGGGAAGTTGAAAACAATTTTTTCAAATTTTCTTTAGGGTTCCAGTGATGATACTAAGAAGCGTAAATAGGTCTCTTGGCGGAATATTTGTTTCCCAATAGAGGAGGGGGGACTTGGTATTCGTAATTTGTCCGAGGTACTAAGCTCATTATTTATGAAATTTGCTTGGAAATTGTTGAATGGTGGTTCCCTTTGGTCAGATTTTTTTCGGTCTAAATATGTGGGAAGTTCCAATATTAGTTCATTGATTGGTGGATCCAGAGGGTCTCGGTTTTGGCGAGGGGTCATTCAGGCTCTCCCTTTGGTTTTATGTAACTCTAGATGGTTGGTTCGTGATGGCTCTTCGAGTTTTTGGTTTGATAATTGGCTGAGTGATGGTGCTATTGTTGAGCGAAATATGGAGGTGGGGGATAGAGAAATTCAAATCCAAGATATATTTGATGGGGCAGAATGCCATGTCCAGATGATACATCAGTTGGTGGATGAGGACACTATCAACAGAATTTTCAAGTTCACATTCGTGAGGGATCGGATGTTTTGGTAGGGAAACATTCCATAGATGGTACTTTTAATACTAAATCAGCTTGGAATATTGTGAGATCTCATGGGAATATTTGCCCTTGGAAGAAATGGCTATGGCATGCTACTATTCCTAAGAAAATGTCTTTCTTATGTTGGTGTGCACGACGTAGAGCTATCCTGGTAGATGAGGTAGTTAAGAAACTTGGTATCCCAATGGTTTCAAAATATCATTGTTGTCTTGCTTCCCAAGTTGAGTTTGTGAATCATATTCTATGTGAGGGGGAGGGTCCAAGGAAGGTTTGGAACTATTTTGTAGCTATTTTTGGAATTCAAATGCCTTCTACAAAGGTTTGGGAGGGTTTGATGCATTTATGGTGGTGCCGTGCTTCGCAATCTTCACAAGTGTGGTGGTTACAAGATATTATTCCTATCTTTATTTCTTGGGCACTTTGGCGAGCTTGTTGTGCGGCTCGTATGAAGGGGTTGAATTTTGAGTGGAAGAATGTTATTTGAATGGTTAAAGGTTTTATTTTAGAATCTTTGAACATGGTGAGGAAGTTCAAAAAGATAGGCCCTCATGACGCCAGGGTTTTAACAGGTTTAAACTGTCCTATAGTGGCTTTGGAGAGTAGAACGCCTAGATATGTATCGTGGGAGTTGCCGGAGGAGGGGAGGGTGAAATTAAATGTTGACGGGGGTTCTTGCGGTAATCCTGGCATGTCCGGTGGAGGAGGAACTGTTATGGGCAAGCCACAAATACTATTGCGGAGTGTAGAGCTGTAATTGATGGCCTTCAGATGTGTAAGAATCTTGGGTTGAGGAATTTTATGGTAGTCGGATTCTAGTGTGATAGTGGGATGGTTTGTCTTAGGTGTCTGTAATTATTGGTACCTTTGGGGTTTTTGGGAGGAAGCTCAATGTCTTATTAGAGAGCTTAATGTCAAATTTACTTGGGTGTTTAGAGAGGCTAATATAGCAGCGGACTTTTTGGCCAAACTTGGTGCTAGTGGCAAGTCTATGGATTTTTTAGGGGATGATGTTGGTACGGGAAGGCTTAGTGGTATTTTACATTTGGATAGTTGAAATTTTCCCTATATTAGATGTTTGTTTTTATGGGGTTGGGTATTGTTTTTTATTGGGATGATTTTGTTACCACGGAATTCTTCCGTCATAAGTGAGGGTTTTATTAATAAATTTGGAATGAGGTCACTCATAGACAGGTGATCTTCATCTCTTTTAAAAAACAAAAAAAAAAGATGAAGAGCTAATAGTTCGCATCTTATCCTCCCAAGACAGTCAACCAACAACCAACATGTTGTTTTTAATATCGCTCGCCTTCCTTTTGGTCATATGAGAAGATAACTAGAGTCTTCTACAATTATAAAGATTAACATCTCCTACAATTATTTATTTAAGGATAATAGTAGGCTTATTATTTTCTACCACATTTTTTACTATTTTTTTTAATTTTTTATTATTATTTTCTCTTACCTAATAGTTAAGGAAGTGACTATTAAGGAAGTTGTATATTTTTTAAATTTTTTCTTAATAATTAAGGATGTTAAAAAAAATACTTATAATAAAAATAAATAAAATTTTCAAATATGCTATAGAGTAATAAATAAATAGTAAGAAGTAATAAGTCTATCATTATCCTTTATTTAAATACTTTTTACAATTCTAAGAGAAACAGACACAGTCAATCTAATAACTTTAGAAAAGATATCTATAGGAAAAAAGCATTTAGATGAAAAATTATGGAAAATCCTAATCTATATTTAATCATATCATTAAATTTATTTACAAACAATCCACCAGGTAAAAGACAAAGAAAAACGTACGTACAACATGACAACAACATGAGAAACACAAGAGCAAAGATACTAAGCCATGTCGATCGACATGACAAACCGCATGATCTTACTTTTATCTCGTCGTCAAGAACCTCATGAATGCTACAATCATCTCTACCCAGTCGCCAGTCGCCCCTATAGTCCTTAATATAATAGACAAGAGTGGTCTCATCAATCTAATGCAATCGAGCTTGTCTGTCTTGCATGCTTCATATATCGCCCTAATCCTTGATCTTTTGTAAAGTCATGAACTAATGTTTGAAAACGAAGACTAATTCGTGGACAAAACTTTGACGGGTGGGCGTCAGTGATTGGCTTGAACAATGGTCTCTTATGATGGGCTGGTTCAGCCACTGTTTTATGAACACGTGTAGTGTTCATGTTGTCGACATCAGATTAATAATTAGTAGAAAATTATAACGGCATGGATACGTGCTGCATGATAGTCAATGAACATGATTAATGTTCCCATGGAAAAATTCACTTTCTAGATCTCAATTTATACACGACGTACACGACGTTATATGTACCAGCTTAAATTTCACTGGCATGGCGTTGTGAATTAAGGCAATCATGCCAATTACTTAGATCAGATGAAAATCTTAAAATTTAAAATATAATTAATATTTTTTAAATAAAGTGATATAATCTCATTAATTGATAGTAAAATAGTTATGACCATATTGTTCATGTCATGATTCCTATCACCACGACTGTAATTTATCTGATTTGTTTCAAAAGTTTAAATTAATAAAAAAATATAAATTTAATTATATGTTAATTAGACCCATCACGTGTAATATTTTAATTAAATGATATGAAATATAGAGTCTAAATTCAAACTCCTTTACGTTAATATCATTAAGTTATATTTTCACTCATCTCAAGCTAATGAAAACAAATAAATTTAATTATTTAAATCACAATCTTAACATTTATAAGAGCATTATATATAAGTAGTACGCGTGCCAAAGTAAGGCTAATTTTCTTGAATACATTATACAATATACATCAAACTCGTCAGTTTCACAATATTTTTATAATAACACAATTTGTCCTCTCTTCGAGGATGGTCAGCCGAATAAGGCTAAACAATATTAATTTTTTATTTTTATTTTTTTTAGAAGGAACGTACGGCACTTCTAGAGTTCTTCAAAAGAAAAAATATATTCATCATTCATTTTCTCATCATCTCATAATATGACATTAGATGATAAGTTTATAAGTGAAATATAATAAATAGTCTTCAATCATTTAATGTCACATTATGAAATGATGGGAAGAATATGAGAATTGAGATAATGAGTAGCATTATTCTTCTCAATGTCCAAACTTCAAATAGTTAAAATTTTGAGAGAGGATTTAATTAATGGGTGATGCTACAGACACCGTTCACTCTTCCCATTGTTGCTTCTCGCTTGATGTGGATATGCCCCGTGACATGCTTTTCTTTTTCTTTTTCTTTCGTTCATCTTTGCTTCCCTTTTTTTTTCCCTTCCCACGTCATCTTCCCCATTCCATTTAGTCTTCACACATCGTCTTCAAGAATCCCTGGTATCCATTTCATCTCTCTGCATTTTTTTTTTCTTTCGGCATTTCGTCTCTCTACACTAAGAAGCCCCTCTGTATTTTGTCTCTCTGCATGGTATTGGCCAAAAGTCCTAGGTTAAAATGTTGGCGATCGTATTCTATAAATTTCGGCTGTTTTGCAACGTAAGGCTTGTGGTTGTTCACTATTTCTCAGTCCGTTTACATGTGGAGTATTGGTGTTTGAGCTTTTTGGTCAGTCGTTCAATACAGAGAACAAACAAAAGATTAAAATTACAATTCAATGTATCTTCGCGCATGGAGATTGAGTGTTTTTTTTTTGAAAAAAAACCACATACACACAAAATGCATTGGATTTAGAAAATTTACAAACGCCTTCTCTTGAAAAAATAAAAAATGACGAAATTGTCATTGATCATCACCTTGGAAGACCATATAGAACAAGAATGGTTGTAACTTCACATTTCGAGTCAGTTTTTGGTGTTGGGTTCTCATTCCTACCTGTCGGTGGATGCTAAATCTCAGCCTTTTGTGTATCTGAATAACAAAAACTAATAATCACAAGTAGAGCAGCTAATAAACAATCGACCCCATTACTCGTTATCTTCTTTCAAATTTAAGAAAGAAAATTTGAAACATCGCCCATCTTCCAAAGAGTAGTATCTTGTGTTCGAACCTCGAAGACTTCAAGGAGACGAAAATAGGGGGAAAGATATGCAAATCAATTTGAATTAATATTCATCTCCTCCAATTAAGAAAACATTTTGGAGATAAGGTAATAGAAGAAAATATGTTCCACACCTTGGATGAAGAAATGAAATGGGGAAGACGAAATAGAATGGGGAAGAAGAAATGAAATGGGGAAGATGACGTGGGAAGAAAAAAAAAGGAAGAAAAATGAAAGGAAAAAAAAATGTGACGAAATGGATATAGGGATTCTGGAAGACGACATGGGAAGAAAAAAAAAACATGCCACGGGGCATACGCATGTCAAGCGGGAAGCCAAAACGGGAAGGGGAAATGGTGTATCTAGTATTTTCCTTAATTAATTGCAGAAGCAATGAGTCAACCCTGCTGGCCAAACCAATGAAATTCAATGCCCTAGCCTCCTCCCTGTCTCAGTCAAACCTCCATTTTCAACAACTGACAATGAATCAATCTCCCTAATTCCATGCTTATATCCCTCTTCTCATCAAGATCGATGTCCAGGGAAAGAATCTTCTTCATGTCAAAGAATATATACCACAAAAGAAACAACCAAACTTCCAGCTTTGACCTTTTTCTTTAAGGAACATAAAAACTATTAGAACTATATTAATCAATTTTATATATATCAATTGTGCCAAACAAGGGACCTATATATAGGAGGCCAAAGGCTATACAAGAGTCTTACTAAACCAATACAGGACTCACCAATACTAACATATACACTAACAGCCCCTGAAACTCAAGGTGGATGAGAAACCACCTTGAGTTATCAACCAAATAACGAAATCGAGTCATAGGATGAGACTTTGTAAAGATGTCGGCAAGCTGATATTGAGAGGAGACAGAGAAAGAGAACCCTGAAGCAAATGATGACAGATGAGATGACAATCAATCTCGATGTGCTTGGTCTGCTCATGGAAAACATCATTATTGGCACTGCAATTGTCACAATAAAGAGGAGTGACAAAGGTGAGAGGTACACCTAAATCCTGTAGTAACCATCAGACCAAAGGAGTTAAGTGGTGGTGTCAGCCAGGGCATAATACTCGGCCTCAGTGCTAGATCGAGAGACAACAATCTATTTCTTACTACACCAAGAGATCATGAGGAACCGAGAAGGAAACAGTAACCTATGGTGGAACGGTGATCAGTGGGATCATCTGCCCAGCATCAGAGTGTGCTCGAAGAACTAGTGGATACTGAGCATAGAAGTGCAAACCATGGAAGAGAGTGCCCATAACGAAGAATGTGTAGGACAGAAGTACATTGGGTTGTTCGAGGGGCTTACATGAACTGGGTCACTTAGTGTACAACATAAAAAATGTCTAGACGAGTGACTGTAAGGTAAACTAGACTGTCAATCAATTGTCGATAAAGTGTGAAGTTAGACAATAATTCTCCACACGAGGGGGTCAGATGTGCATGAAGCTTGATGGGTATATCAACAACCTTGCTGTCAATAAGGCCAACTCGAGACAAAAGATCAAAGACATACTTGGCTTGGGTGAGGTAGAATCCATCTGCTGAGGAATTGATCTCCAAGCTGAGAAAATAACTGAGGTGACCAAGATCTTTCATCTCAAATAGCTGATTGAGGAAGTCCTTAAATTCCTGCATGCCATTAAGATCATCACCAGTAATAATCATGTCATCCACATATAGTAGTAGCAAAATGAGACCTTTGTTAGAATGATGAATGAAGAGGGCTGAGTCATAGGAATTAAGGGAGTAGCCCAAGCGAGAAACCGTAGAGGTGAATTTTGTAAACCAGGCACGAGGGGCTTGCTTAAGGCTTAAGGCCATAGAGAGCACAGAGGAGGCGACAAACCTTGGCTGGTGGATGAGAAAGACCAAATAAAGGCTGCATATAGACCTCTTCACACAAATCGTTATTCAAGAATGCATTTTTTACATTAATCTGAAAGAGCTTCCACTGACGAGAGGCCACAACAGCCAAAATAGTGTGAACAGTGGAGAGACAAGCAACTGGGGCAAAGGTCTCCTCATAGTCAATTCTATATTCCTATATGAAACCTTTAGCAATAAGTCGAGCTTTATACCTCTCAATAGAACTATCTAAGCGAGTCTTGATCTTATAGATCCACTTACAACCAATCATAGACTTTCCAAGAGGCAAATCAACAAATTCCCAAGTATGATTCTTAAATAATACATCAAGTTCTTCAGTCATTGCATCTTTCCATAAAGGATTAGTGGAGGCCTCACGATAGGAGTAAGGCTCGTGCAAAGTAGCAAGGGCAGTGTAACAATGTAAATCATGCAGATAAGTAGGAAGAGATCTTATTCGAGAAGAACAACAAAGGGAAAGGTTGGTTGTGTGATCCGCAGACAGGGCAGGTTCAGGGACTACAGCCAGAAAGGGAGGCAGATCAAGAGACGGAGATTCTGGCCTAGGAGTGTCCAAAGAGTGAGTAGGTGAAATGCATGGAACATCGAATATGGACACAGGTGGAGAATGATTGGATTGCTCAGATGTAAAAAGTTATAAGGTAGAGGATTGAGAAATAGAGAAAAAAAAAAAGTGGATACGTCAGTAAATAGGCGATGTTCCTAGAACACAACATGATGGGAAATGAGGAGGCGATGAGCAATAGGATCATAATACCGATAGCCCTTCTGAGTCTCGTCGTAGCCAAAAAAGCAAAAAAGGCGAGAACGTGGCTCCAACTTTGTATGTTCATGAAACTAAAGAAGGACAAAACAAGCAAAAACCAAAGGAATGAAGGTGTTGATAGTCAGGGGGAGATCCAAACAAACCCTCATATGGAGATTGATTTGAGATGACCGGATTTAGAAGGTGGTTAATGGTATGAATTGCAGTAAGCAGATTGTTAGTATTCAAGTGAATTGTTAGATCAAAAAATTTTGATACTTTTAGAAAATTGAGTTTCAATCATTTTTGCAAAGTTACAATAAATATGCAATAGTTCAGAACGAGAGTGCATAAGATAAATCCAACTATAACGAGTGAAACCATCAATAAATATAAGAAAATAACGAGATCCACCGATACTAATTATGGGGGCCGATCCCCAAACATCAGAGTGTATCAAATAAAAAATACTAGTAGACAATGACTCATTACTATGAAAAGGCAAAACAGGTTGTTTTCCTAACTGACAAGAAATACAATCAAATGTATCATGGGAGACAAAACCTAAAATACCTTGAGAAACTAACTGTTGTATGTGGGAAGAGGATGCATGACCAAGTTGAGAGTGCCTGAGGGTGAAGGAAGGAGAAACATATGTGACAATAGAAACACCAAAGGGTGGACCAGGAGAAACTGAGGGAATATGCAAAGTGCTCATTGGAAACATACGCTCCACTCTAGGGCCCGTCCCAAGTGCCTGACTCGTCCGTGGATCCTGCACAGTACAACTAGAGTAGTAAAAAATAATATTAGTAGCCAAGTTGAGCCAATTACACCACATGCATCAAGTTATAAGAGAATTTAGGAACATGAAGCACTTAAGAAATGAAAATGTTGGATATTAAGATAGAGCCTATATTAGGAGCAAGCATAGTGGATCCATTGGCAGTGTGTATAACAAGTGGTGGATGTGTAGAATGCATTTTAGAGAATAAGGACGATGAGGGTGTCATATGATTGTGATAGGCAGAATTTATAAGCCAAGAAAGAAACTTACCAGGCAGAATAAAAAGAGGAGAGGAGGATGATGCATTACCATATATACCGGATCAAGACCTGATTGAGAAGGTTCTCCAAGTTAGTTGTAGAGAGAGTGACGGTGGATCCAGAAGGCTGAGACGCATCGCTAATGGTTTTAGAGACCTGAGGAGTGTCTGAACTAGTAACAACAACAGTATGAGTTCCTTTCTTGTTATGCCGGTAATAGATCATCTCGATGACATGGCCATGACGTTTACAATAATGAAAAAACAACCTATTGGAGTGGCGGTTGCTAGGACCATGCTTTCCAGAAGCAAACTACTGAGGTTGGTTAGAAGAGGAAACTAATTGAGTGATAGCCTAGACACTGACCTTGTTCTGAGTCTGTAATGTCTACAGACGAGTTTCCTCACGCATCATGTTAGATTAAATCTTGTCATATGGAATCTATTTAATTCTACTTTTGAGTGACGTTTTAAAAAATCTCGGTTGATGCCATGGATAGATGATAAGGCAGTACTTTTGTGGGGGGAGCTGCATATGTTCCTCCAGAAGTTCTCAAATCTTCTCCTGCAACAATTGGGTGAGTGACTCTCTCTTTTCTTTACTCAAGCAGGCACGTAAGTTAGACTACATAATCGTTGCAATAAATTCATAATTCTTAACCTCAACAAATAGTGTTCCTACTTGCAAATGAATATTTCTGTTAATATTTATTTTGAATCAATAGCTGATTCTTATACATCCCCTACATCCCCTCGTTCATTCTTTTTGTTGTTGACTTGTACTAATTCCTCTGCTTTTTTTGAACATATCAAGACAGAACTGACCTCAGGGCACTTGGCTGCACCTTGTACCAAATGCTTTCAGGAGCTTCTCCTCTCAAAGATGTAAGTGAGTGGCTTATTTTCCAAATAATTATAGCCAGGGATATTACATTTCCAGATTACCTTTGAGAGGAGGCAAGAAACATCATTGACCGCTTATTGGTAAGCTACGACCTCAACTATAGGTATTAAATTTCTATTGTTTCTCTTAAGGACTTTTTTTCCTATTTGATTTTTTTTCCTTTGCTATTTAGAAAAATAATTAGAAACCTTGACAAGGTAAAAACAGAAATTGGAAATACTCCCAAGTTATTCTGGTGGGTTTTCAGCTATTTCCAATACTCCCAAGAAATTGGAAATATCGCCCCGCCCAGCCACGGCTCCGCTCCGCTATATATAAAAAAAAAAAAATTTAAATATTTATATAAATAAATATATTGTATATAGATATATATAATTTGTTGAAAACTTGAAGTTGTATTCAAGTTACTGGATTGCCTTGATCTCATAGGCCAACTTTTATATAAGAGGTCAAGACAATCCAAAATACAACTCTAATGAGTTAAAATTTTTTTTTATATTTATAATTTAAATTATATTATATTTTGAGTCTAAAAAAAATATTTTTGGACTCAAAAATAGTTTTTAGACCCAATGTGTCACGGGTAAGTATTGCCTAGGCGGTGTTGAAAATCTTTCCCCCTGCATGGTGCAAGGTGTGGTGCGGGGAAGGGTCCACCCCACCCCACACCATGGGATATCACCCCTAAAAATTAGATCTAAAACTTTGCTACATATACATAGAAATAAAATTCTTAAAAACACAATTTAATATATGTTTCAAATTTCTAACGATAATGTTTCATGGAATAATATTAATTCATTATTATTTTTTTAATGAAATATTTAGAATTTATTTTCTTCATAGAAACTATCAAGTGGTCTTTTAGAAAGTCATTGTCCATTCTAGTATGTAAGCTAATTTATCAAATTTCATGTAAAATCTAAATATTTTTCGTGTCACATTAAGCATATAATACTATAATTGAGACCTTAAATATATTTTTTTTTTATTCAATGAAGTCTAGAGGATAAAACCTTTTAACTATTTTTCATGTAAATCATCAATCTTAAATGATTTTTCTTGTATTTTCACTTTAGATTCCATATTAAGAACTCTAATATTGTATAACAAAAAACTTTGAGATCTATATTAATAAGTTTATTATTTTTCTTAAACTCAGTTTTAATTTAATTTTGATGAGACCACATCCTTGAAAATAAATAATATATAGAAATTATACAAAATTTTAGAACTATAGGAAAAAAAATTGGAGATAGACATTTCTAGATATATTGAAATTTTAGAAAATTTTAGAGAACATATGTGTGGATTGTAAATTTTTTGGGGGATCATTTACTATATTTATAGAATTATAAATAAAATATGGAGTATATTTTGAATTTTTAAAAAATTTTGAAGGGGGCCATTAGTCATAACGTAGGTCCGCCGCTGCCATCAGTCCACAGGCATTGGCCATATCTCGTTGTCTTATCCTTACTAATGTTGCTGCTGCTGCTGCTGCTGCTGTTATATAAATATCGTTGTTGACATTATTGCTACTGTGAGAACCTGGCCATAATAAAAAAGTAGACTTTTGGGCTTGGGTCGATCTTGAACCTGGCACATTTGGCTTGTTGCTGTATAAATTTTTTTTAATTAAATTTTAGATTACTGATTGAATTGGTTGAGAGGCAACTGCTAGAGATTTCTTCTATGCTAATTTCTTTAGAAATGGTAAATGCATCTCGCTTGAGAGTTGGAAAGATGCAATTAAACTTCGCTAGATATATTGCAATGACCCTCTTTAAAAATTCAGAAATGTTTAGACTTTTATTAATCTCACCTGAGAGGACATGGCACATCATGTTTCTAGCTAATTAAGGCCTCGTTTGTTTTGGAAAAACATCTCATCTCATTTCATCTAATCATTGCAATTTTTCCAACTTTCAATATAAAATAAAATAAACAATTCAACTTTTTCAAATCTCAAAATAAAAATAATATTAAAAAATATACTCTAACAATATTTTATTAAGTTAGCTAGAAACCTGATGTACCATGTCCTCTCAGGTGAGATTAATAAAAGTCTAAACATTTCTGAATTTTCTTATTGATTAGTCTTCCATAGTCCATACTCTTTGAATTTTCTTATTGATTGTGAACTAACAGGTAACTGAATGAGATGCAATTTTGTGTCACATGTAGAGAGTTACACTATGTTTACTGTATGGTGAATACATAAATATTTCATATTGGATGTATACTGATAGACTTGAAATAATTATGCACAAAATGATTTGCTATGTTCTAAGCTATTATAGTCTTAACACCAATACATTTGTGTTGTATTAATGAACACATTTCTTAATCAATTTGTACTGTTATCTGCTTCTATATAGGGCTTTTATATTTTTGTAAAACTTTTTTTTCCTTCCAACCCGTTGTGCCACTACTAGTTTGTGTGTGTGTGTGTATATATATATATATATATATATATATATATATATATATATATATATATATATATATATATATATATGGACCGTGCCACTCAGACCGATAATTTAACTGAGGAAGTCGACTGATAAAAGCAAATGCATTTTTATTTTATTTTATTTATTTTAATAATTTTTTATACATATTTAAATATTTAAAACAAAATACCAATTGACTAATAGTCACTTCCTTTATTATTAAATAAAAAAAAGTAAAAAATAAAATCCATCACTTTTATTGGTTCAATTGACATTTTCAGAATGATCTTCGTTGGGCTTGAATATTTGGCAGCATTTTCTGAAGGCCATGCACAGGAAAAAAGAGATGAGGAGGACCAAAAAGACAGTGAGCATGATCAATCCAGTGGTGAGGTGGGGTTTCTTTTCATCACCAGAATATCCCAAGTTATCCTTTCCTGACTCCAAAAGCACCCATGTCAAAATCCCAGCACCAACCAAAATCACGCTTGCTAGGAATGCAAGTCCTATTGCAATTTTCTTATCTTTTTCCATTTTATAATCCACAAGCTAGCTCTAGCGATCAATTCTTCTATCTGCACTAATACAAAAAACAAAACAAAAAAAAAAAAAACTTAGAAAAGCAGCTCGATGACGAAACTTACGTACATTAGTCGAGACTATGAAAACACGTTAAGAACAAATGAATACAAAGAAAGGTGGTACGTAGAAAGTAGTACTAGTGATGGTGAAAACTTACATGTACGTGAGATAAAATGAACTTCAAAGCAAACTCAAACCTCCAATTCGAGCTAGCTAGCTCTATAATCATCCTTCAAAATTCCAGTGCCATTTATATAGGATAATCATGGACAGCATGCACGAGCCATGCATAGAATCATCCGAATTGATGTTGTGCATCATTAGCATTAATAACAATAATCCATGCATGCAGAATACTTGCAGAGCATGCGTATAATGAATTAAATATCATGCACGGTTAAACTTAATTTATTATGTCATTAATTAGTTACTATAGTCCAAGAAAAAATAAAAGAAAAGAAGAACGACACAAGGATATTTTTTTTTTTCTTTTTCTTTTAGCCGTATGTCTAACAATGTTGACATAGCATTTGCATGACCTGTTCCGAAAAGTGAAAGGATTTTTAGTTGAACGCTTGGTAATCAACGGCTGTTCAATAACTCTGACAAAGATCAATGACAAAAATATGAGATGATTTCAATTTAATAAGAAAACAAAAGAACAAAATGAACTCTAGTAGATCATAATCGGGGCCGGATTTTAACGAGTTAGGAGAACATTCGGATACCCTTTTACAAAAGGAAGTCAGATAAAACTAATCAACTATTTCAACTGGAGACAGCATTTTTTCCTGTCTTCCTCTTTTGGTTTCCTTATTGTCCTAAATTACATCTTTTTGGAACTAGCACAGTTCAAAAGAAATTGGACCTGTCAGCATAAGGAGAAGACATCACAGACAATCAAAGATTATGCCTTGAAGAATTCATGGGTGATGATGCATAGGATATTCATATCTAAAGGCATGCTCTAAACTTCCAAAAACAGTTCTCTATCAAGGAGTCAGCACCTATCCATTATGTAAAGAAAAAGCGTGGACCCATAAGCGAGTAAAATGGACTCTTTATAATTGTGATGCTTATGCAAAACAGTTATCTATTAAGTAGAGAATATCTCATTTTTGTAATAAAAAATCTGGGTAAGTAATGACCTTCAATTTCTCTCATTTTCATTCTTAGAATTCAGTTTGTAAGCTTCACGATTCATCCATCAAATGCTTTCAGTTTTGGGATTTTCATTTTTCATTTTTAAGTCTAATAAGAAGGGATGATGAGCAGGAGACAGCCACGAAGAGAGAGAGAGAGAGAGAGAGCATTCTCTAGTAGTAGCATAACATACTTTTCACACATAACAAAGTCAATGCCATTCTATTCCTCCTAATGTAGTAGAGCCCACCCCTTCCCATACTTCATTGAAGCCTACTTCTTCGTTATCAACACCTTCCATGTTGTAGTCCCACCAGCCACGACCATTTGCATCTGCTAGCCAAAAAAAAAAAAAAGTTACCAAAACTTCTTATAAAGGATTAAGGAAAAAACAAGTAAAAAGTTTCATGTAAATTCCATGAGAGAAGTGCTCCACTCATTTTTCCGTTCTCAAATAGAAAATTAATTTAAAAGAATGTTTGAAACAGAAAGATGTTGCATACTAACAGTGATTGTAAAGAGGTCTTGATTTCTTCTTGCTAATAAACCTCTCTTCCTCTGCTTTTCGCTTTGGTTCTGGATCATCTCCAAGAGCTAATAAATGCTTTCGAGCAGTATGTTTCTCATGCCCACCTAATAGTTCATGTACAACAGAAGTCATGCTCTGAACACAAACAATATCATATTACAGAATGAGAAAGATGAAGGTGGAAAAAAGGAAGGCTAATTACAACCTAATTTAATTGGACGCCAATTGTAACCCAACAATTTCACAAGAACATTGTAATACAGCAGAAAGCACACTATACAGGAAGTCTTTATTTGGACAGGGTGGCTTGTCAGTTGTCACTTAGGTAAGCCAACTAAGCATTAAAAATAAATAGAACCGTTTCAAAAATATAGAAAGTTTAGGCTTCCAAAGAAATCTGACATCTAAACTTACATTAATTACAAATAGATAATTAGTGTTCATATCTCATACGTTGTCGGCTCCTTTTACCACAACTTAACCTTTTGGAGCTGATGATTTTTAACACTAATTCGGCTAATATATACAAAGCTAAATAAATTGAACTACCAAACTCTTTGCTTCAAATTGCTCCATTTGTAGCAGAAATGCATGTAAAATAGAAAGCAGAAAATGTACCAATTTGGGTTTTCCATTATCAGTACCCAAGAAACAACATTCTCCACTTTCCTGAGTATGTAACAATCATTTCACTTATATGATGTAAACTGTTTTTATTTCAACTTATTTTCATCAATTGGAAACTAGAACCAAATCAACAAAATACACAATATGTAATTGTCAGTTTATATTTCTTTACTTTCACAAAAACCAACAAAAGAACTAAATAACCAACACATAGTATTAACTGGTAGCATACTGATCCTAAAACATGAGAACTTGATCTGTGTAATTAAGATAAGATAACAAACCTTGAAATGGATTCCTCCTTTTTCTTGATTCTGGCACCTCATCTATCTTACAACATCCCACGTCACTACAGGAACCTTCACGATCTCCTTTATCTTCACCATTATGCTTGAACTGTTCATATAACCCTTTGTCGATGACGCAGTTTGACTTTGCTTCCCCATCTTTCTTTGCCCCAAAAGGGCCATCGATGGAGCCACTAGATTTTCTCTGGCCCAGCGGCGACGAGAAAGGTCTTGATTTCCCCTGTCACAAATTAGAACACTTCCCTCTTCAAACCCTATATTCCAAGTTCCATATGAAATTAATTCTGAAAAAATAAAATAAATTAACAATAATGTTTTATTCAATTTCTCGAAAATTTGTATTATTCAAAACGAACGCAAAATATCAAATTCAGAAGTTTATAGATTCTAGTCAAACCCCTGCATACCCTATGCCCTATTTTCCAACACAAAACGAAGAAAATTGCCAACAGAAAGAAAGAACAACAAAAAGCATTATTCTGTTTGGTATATGGGAAAACATAATAACAGAAGGAAACAAAACTTTCAGAATCTTATTTTAATTATTATTTGTTAATTACATCCACAGACTTCTGCTGAAGTATAAAATGAACTCAGCCTAATATAACTATGCTACTGATTTACATGGCCTATCGCGAGTTCATTCAGCTCTTCACATTTAAAGAAAAGAAAAAACACCAAAAAAAATCCCACAAGATGGGGAGACCCAGAATCTCGCTTTCTTTTATTTTCTCCTGCATTTTCTCATTAGCCAAAGTGGATAAAATACCTGAACAGTTCTGGGCAGCACAGAAGTAGTGTGCAGCTTCCTGTCGAGGAAGTCCGCGAGCGACGTGCGGCGGCTCTTCTTTGAAGCTTCGTCCCGATTGTCTTCTTTAAAATCAGTAGAACTAACATGATGAATAAACAAGTGAAAACCCGCACAAACAATAAATTGATCAAATGGTTTAATCAAGAAAAGGAAATTAGGTTTTTACCCAGAGTACAAACCAGAAGAGCGAGCTGGGAACGACGAAGCGATGGAGCGCTGCCCCAAAGCCCTAATTGAAGTCGTGGGTTTTGGATTCATTTTTCTATGCCTTCGATAGTGTAGAAATACGTTGGTTTCTTCGCTTTTCTTTTTCGTTGGTGAAGCACGGAAGAACTGGCTTATTTGGTCCCTTTCGCGTACTAAGAAGAAAACACTTTTGAGTTTTGAGCGCCAAAAGTTTGAAAAATTTTGGTTGCTGTAATTTTTCTGTACTGCAGTGTGAATAATTCCCTCAGATAAAATGTAAAGAGATAATTTATTAATAATATTGAAATAGTTTATGAATAATAGTGAAATAATTTGAATTAATATGTTTTATGAAGTTTTGAAAAATGAGATGGAAAAAATTGAATAAAAATATTACTATAATATTATTTTTATTTTTTTAAAATTTGAAAAAATTGAACTAATTTTTTTTTATATTTTAGTTAAAAGTTTGAAAAAATTCAAATGATAAGGAAATGATTAGATAAAAAATTTGAACATTTGAAATTAAAAAGTGTTTATACTTAAGAGTCGTTTGGATTCGAAGATAAGTTAAGATGAGTTGTGAATAATAATGAGATTGTTGAGATGATTTGAGATAAGATAGTTTTTGAAAATGTTGTGCGATTGGATTGGGAGTGAGTTGAGATGATTTGAACTTTTTTGAGATGAGATAGATGTGGATTCCACAAATTATTGCATTGTGTTTTTAATAAATTTGTTTTATTTATAAATACATTTATTCCTTAAGTAATAATAATTTATAAATTACCTACCCAATTTTTAGTTTTTTTAATATAGTGAATAATAATATTTTCCGGATTACAATATTTTTTTCTAATGGAATTTTTTTGTAAAATATCAAATAAAAATTGATTAATAAAAATTGTGTTAAAAATGATTTTTTAATTGTTTCCAAAATCGTTAAATAATACTAATATATATAAAATAATTTTGTATAAATAATTGTGCTTAAAATGATTTTCCATATTCAAGTACTAATGGTCATTTTGCCTAGCTCTTGTTAGTTTCAATTATAGTCAATGATAATAAATTAGAAAAATAACATCATTAAATTATAAAATCACTTTATTTTATAATTTTAGTAGTATAAAAATTACAAATCGACCAATAATTTATTAAACCAAATTTACGTGTAGACCTCATAAAATTAGCAACCATATTTTCTAAAGAAATTTGCTACAAACTTCCCCATGTATGTAAATAAGTAATCTATTGCCACACCAAAATCAAATTTGTAATACATTTGAATCTCTAACTACACCCTTATAATCCCAATATTTATTATATGCATATCAATGACCACCCCTGACTTCTCACATAGGAATGACAATGTCATCCCTAATTGTAGTCATAGCTCGGGCTTATTCGACAGTCATGTTAGGATGACGTGCTGAAGTTGCGGCGTCACTATATGCACAACCACTTGGACTGAGCTCCCTATTTCTCCATTCCTCGAACAACCAATCGTTCGGCGTCGTCATTCTAATAAAATTATATAACGTACAATATGCAATGATTAGATCCCCTTGCCTCCCAACTTTATACGCAAGCATGAGTCTTAAAATTCTAAATCGTGATTTCAAGATCCCAAATGTACGTTTTATTACGTTACAAATGCATGAATAACGATGATTAAAATAATCCTTGTACCCCCTAAATCCCCGTTGACCCTGACGGTCACTTCTATGATATCTCTCTATGGGATAGGGGCATAAATCTTCGAGTACATGGGAACACTGAATCGACTAGATAATAATGACCTGTTACCCATTAACTGAAAAAAAAATCAGGCCCTTACCAACCATGCCCAAAGATGTAACAAAATACATATAAAGAGAAATAATTTGAAAACAAAAATAATTAAATAATATTAAATATTTACCATCGAGAGGAATTGGAAATTGGTTGCGGCCCTGACTCAATGCATCGATGAATACGTGTGCATCATGCGAACTTCCCTCCCAACCAGTGTACGGGAATGTGAACTTCATGTCCAAGTCACATACATATAAGACGTTTTGGGCAACTCACCCATGCTGGTTGCGATATGCCCCGCACACCTCTTCAGGTACAATGGCATCGATCATGGTCCCATCAATTGCACCAATGCATCCCTGCAAACGAAGAACCCATCTTATTATGGTTGCGTATGTTCAAATAATTTATTAAACAAAAACCCAACATAATCAAAATTATAATTTATTATGAACCATAAACAACTTACCTCAAACCAAGAATAATTTCTTGGATTGCTTGCGATTATTGGTTGCACCCCGGGTGTGTGAGTTGGGTAAATAAGATGTGTCTGAAGCCTACACAGAGCCTTCATAACTTTCCTTACATGGGAGTCAATAGTTTCCGTTGTATGTTGAAACCGCTGCCCCACAATCCATATTTCATCTCCAGCCACCACTAACGATGTGAACATGCCTAATTGTTCCTCGACGGTTAGTCCTTTTCTAGAATCCTTCAAAAATCTATTTGAACATAACAAGCTGCATAATGCGCGGAAGGCATTAATCTCCATTCGGAATAACTCGCGAGAATTCCTTGGATTCCCATTCAAAACTTCCAAAATATATTGATGTCCTCGCAAGCCGATATTATGGTGTGGCCGTCTAATATTCTGTTGCGCTTGTCTACCGGCCCTCTCAAGAAATGCGAGTGTCTCAAGATCATCAGTTGCAAGTTCATCTCCACTACTATTAGTCGAACCCCCATGAGGGAAGATGTCATAAGCATCAAGGTTCACGTCCATCGAGGAGCTTCCTGTTGACCAATTCGCATCATCCATACTCTCAGCCTTTTTCTACTATGTTGTCCAACCATAATAGTTATGAATTAGACTTTCATATATTAACAAGGAAATGGTTTAATACATAAACTGATACTCTATTATTTTCCAGCTATAGAAAGCATACTTGAGTCAATCGGCTGCACACTAGATACCATCAATAGAATGTGTTGGATAAGACCTAGGCGATTTGTTAAAACTTCAACTGCCCGAAGCAAAGTTCCATAAAATGATACAAGAATGGTGGGTTAATTCGCACTTTTATCTTGACAATAGTTATAAATAATCTGACAAGTTAACAAAATAAGACACGACATAAATCCCAAGCAAAGCTCTGATAATAAAGAATGAAAAGTCAACTAGTAAGCACTGATCATAAGGGAAAGTTCCACACCCACTCTGACAACCTATTATCTCAATAGGTTGGTCTTTTAGTGCTTACTTTTTCAATGGTCATTTATAACTTCTATTTGTGAACTTTTTAATTAGTTTATTTTTCTCTCGCCTTACCACAATAATTTGTTCTTGCATCCTTTCATGTGTTTTAATACCTGGCAAAGCATTGATATATATACTCATAGTCTAAATTTAAAATACTTATATTTAAAAGAAAAGAGTATGAAGAATTTATCCTGCAAACAAAAGCTGCAGCAGCCAATTCTGAGAGGTAATCGAATAGCTCGTGATTCACTCAAGTAGTGCATAACCTGTAAAATAATCAAACAACTCGTAATTCACCGAAGGGGTGCATAAGTTTTTGAGAAGTACCTACTTTAGAGTGACTTTAGAGTTTCAAATTGACTATGGTTATATACAATCTATATATAACCATCTCATTATTATGCATTAAGGTGAATAATCATGCATAATCCAAACAGGGCCGTACCCTTAAAATCAGGCCCTCATCTACTTCATCTAAATTAATGTTCCAGACAACAATGGTGGAAAAAGTAGCAGTACATAAACTCATCAAACCAATAAATCATCTCATGAAAGGTATGAGAAAATAAATAATCACAATGTCATAAAGAATAAAATACAACTCATGCATTCTACTTTAACAATTACGAGCCCAATCGTCCCTCCAGGCGGCATCCAATGACAAGAAGAACTGCCGCATATCTGAGTTTAGTAATTCCTTAATTACACGAACAAGTTGTTGAGGATCTAGCCTCGGGAAAAGCTAGCTGAGCAATGTCGCACATTGACTAATCGGATCGTAATCTTCATTGCTAGCCTCACTAGGCTGTGATCCTTTGCTGCACTTTGATGAATCCACAGCTTCTCGATCCTCATACCGCTTTGCCGCGCGATTTGCTTGAGTTTCACCTCCTACGTGATGATTGTGTCGGTGCATCGACTGAAGGTGACCCGATCCCCATCAAGTCAAGAAAGTCAACATTGTCAATGGGCAATCCTTATCGATTGCCAAATGTGGGTGGGCGCCGAGCTCGCATCTCCTCATTCCTCATCAAGGCGCTGCTCCTTGTCGCTATCTGCAGGCAGCTGTGTTGACGCGTGTTGCATAGTCCTATATGCAACAGAAGCACCAAATATGGTGCACAGCTCCTCGTACTTTGGGCAGTCGAAAGTACAAAACCTCCCTCATTTCGATTTAACCTAACAATTACAGAATATACATACATGTTAATAATCAGATGAGTAGTGACCAAACTTGTTTTTTGGTTAAATAAAGATGCTTAGTAAGTTTATTTTTACCTTGATGACATTTTCCCAGCATTCGTTGCTCGCGACTACTATCTTCGTGTCGGGATCCCAACCCATCCCAGTTTGGCTCAATAAATCGAGAAACAAACATTGTAAACCTTTCAACCTCGTAAGTTTGCCGCGAACCTGGTTCGCGTCAAACACTTCAGGTTCACGGCAAACACTTTTACACTAATAGCGGTGAGTCTCTGAGCATAAACTCCATGCTCTCTAAACGTGATCTTTCCACCCTTTAATCTACCGTGAAGGGCGTCCTGGTAGAGCATGTCAATGAATATCTCTCCTCCATGCCATCGCCCCAAATCTCACGATCCCGGATCATGTTTTCTGGATCATCCATTTGGAATAGCTAAGAAATTAGTAATATAACACAAAAAAATATATTGTTCGTAAAATATGCAACGTTACATGCAATATGCCTTAATATGAGTAATGACCCGGCATTAAAATATGACCCATACCTATTGATATGGACGATGTCTAGCAAATGAGCGTAAGGAGTACCGCTAGAAGAACAGGGAAGACATAAGTTTATTAACAAAATTAAATTTTGTTATATATAAATACACTACAGTAGCAGAACAAAAAGCAAAAATCAAAACACCCCACTACCACATTCAAGTATGCATACCAAAAAATAAAAACAAAACATAGAACAAGAATTTCATTTTTAAAACAATGAAATAAGGCCAAGCAAACTACCACATTCAAGTATGCAAACCCAAAAAAAAAAAACCACATACACGGCAAACCATAAACATCACAGGATTATGCATTGTTAAATAATCTCATTATGCATCATCATTATGCAATTTCAAACCATAACATCTAAAGAAATGAAATGGGTACACAACTCTAATATTTTTAAACAACTGACTATACAAATGAAAATTAAAATAACATGAAACTTAGCACTGTCGTGCTCATGAGTACAACTTGCATAATATGGATACACATTTATCTCGGTCAGCAACCACTACAATAAAAAATTTTAGGTGAAATTCATCTCCCAACTAGAGTCATGCCAACTCATATTTGTGCATTGCATAAATAACAACTAAAAATGATTTGAGATGTGTTAGATTCACATACTTGGAAGGACCGTGTTCTTGGAGCCATAGTGGTGATAGAAATACCCCATGGGTGTTTATGGTAGGATCGACTTCTTGAGGTGCGGTGTTTGCAGATTTTTGGAATGGTTGGTTTCATTTGTGTCGGCATTTGTGAATTTTTCATGCAAGGGGCTACGGAAATAAAATATTTCTACACTGTTAAATGCTAATCTATGGTCAAAACCCTAGATGTGTGTTTGCAGCCTTTGGGTCAGGGGACAGGGGAATCTCTGTAAAAGAAAGGGGGACGTGATGTGGTACGGTTACCAGGCAGTAGATGAAACCCGGCTGAATTGGAAGAGACTTATCTCTCATGTGATCAACGGACTTGGGTTGCCTTCGCCGTGGGTCTTGAGATGCTTCCAATACCTCGGGCTGCCTTCCAATTCGTGCATTTCCTAGATTGTAGATAAGATGCCCCCTCGCCCATGCCGTGAAGTGGGCTGAACTGGTGAGGTCTAGCGTCGATGACGGCAGGAGATGGGTTTGCCCACAGTGACGAGCTCTGTGTCGAGATGAGGGGTGCGTGAAGGGGTGGGTGAAGGCCTTCGGAGCCTTCAGTACACTCGTGTAATGGAAATAGTCCTTTAGAAAAGTAAAAAGCAATAATCAGTAAGCCATTTTTTCATATACGAGAACACATCAAAACAACCCCTGATCACATTGATACACCATTTGAATTGGAGAAGAGTTTTCCATACAAAATGAGTTGAGATTTCTTGAAGTCACTTTCGAATCCAAACAACGCCTTATAGTGTTTGGATATTGAGATGAGACTAGTTGAGTTGGGAGGATTTTGCTATCCAAACTAGGTAAAAGTTCGTTTGGATAGTGAGATGAGATGAGATGTGAATAGTAGTTAGATGGTTTGTGAATAATTGTGAAATAATTGTGAATAATAGTGAAATAATTTAAGTTAAGATGTTTATTGTTTGAGTTAAGAAAAAATTGAATAAAAATATTATAAAGTTAAAATATTAATATTAATTTTAATATTATAAAGTAGAATAGTATTATTTTTGTTTTGAGATTTGAAAAAACTAAATTATTTTTTGTATTTTATTTGAAAGTTTGAGAAAGTTGTAATGATTAGATGAAAAATTTGAAGATTTGAAAGGGAAATATGCATTCACTAAGAATGCATCTCGACAAAAGCTACTGATTCCCATTTATTTTCTAAAATTTTTTTAATTAATTGTTAAGGAAATGTTTTTAAATGAGTTTGTGACTTTTTTTAAATGTTTAAAGGGTTTTAAAAAATACTTGAAAAAAACACAAAATTAAAAAAAAAGAAATTACATTTTGTACTTCCCGGTAGAAATTCTGTGGGCCATTCTCGGTGGCCCTATCAAAACTTGATTTGAAATTGAAAAATATTTATATTTTGTAGGTACTGTTTGGATATTAAGATGAGATTGGAATTTGGATGGGATGAGATGTGAGTATCTTGCTATCCAAACTTCACATCTCATCCCATCCAAACTAAGCTTCTGTAAAGGTCCTGAACACGATACTGTTTCTTTCAGTTTAAACTTTTAGGACAAGTTTTAATTTTATAATTTCTTACCTAATAAACATATTTCTTTATTTGGGTTTGTTATGGTTTATATATTCTTCTTACTTCTTCTTTGATAGATTTATATCTTTATCGAGTTTGGATCCAATTGGGTCTACGTTTATATAATTTTACTTACAAAAACTGATCAAACCAAATTGAACTTATTGAGAGAGGTTGGTATCGATGTTGACCGAGATGTCCGGTTCCTCCCCCGTGGGAGGTTGGTTCAGTGCTCAATTTGATCTCCTCGTCAATTGAGGGGTTTAAGTTTCACCTCTAAAGAGATTACTGATCTTAGTATATGTGTTCATAATTATTTAGATGATAAAAAAAAAAAAAATCCCCAAGTCAATGCTTACTTTTCAGCTCTGTGGCATGTGATAATTCATCCAAAAGAAATCTTTGTTACAATTTACCCCATGAATCATTAAGTCGAATGATTTTATATCATTTATAATACTAAAAACATAATTTCTTCTACTGTTCAAAAGAAAAAGAAAAAGAAAAAGAAAAAGAAAAAGAAAGAAAGAAAACAAAACTTGGGTAAGCCTGTCACCAATTTCTTTTTAAAGCTCTTTTTAATTGACAATAGTTAGTGGGAGGTCAACCAAATCATAATCAGAAACGTGATCTACGAAATCTTCAATACCTCTTCTCTTATTTTCGGCTGGAAAGAACCCGTAATGCACCAATCACAATCAGCACAAGACATTCATTTGAGTTTCCTCTAATGCACCAAGGTAGGTTAGAAACAATATGGATGAATTTGAGCTTATTCTATAGGTCTTGCTTGGAGCATAATGTCATCCATAGGTTTAGAGAGTGGGGCAAGGTCCCCATACTACAGAAGGCCATAAGCAGTGGCTCGATTTGGTTGCGCATTCGAGCTCACTAAGTTGGATTGACCCACCTACGGCTTTGATTGTTATCACTTTTGCAGGAGTTATGACCTCATTCCTTGCGGCAATTGGTGGATAAATACTGTTACGTAGCGGGGTCATAGCCTGGAACAAAAAGGTTCATCGTACAATTTTGGCTATTACAAAAATCAAGGAGTATATGCCTCTCCTCTTTAGTCTCTTTCCACTTTTTGGTTTTTCCCCACTAACCAATTAGGTTACAATCATTGAACAAACTTGGTTGACGAACTTGGTTTATGCACCACTAATGTAGTGGCTTCTCGAGCATTTGACAAACTCACACCATCCATTTCAAATGGCATTTGTCCCGTGGACATATGAGCAATCCAACATGTAGGATTTCCTTTTCCTCTTCCCATTCTGACTTATGTAGGTTTCTCGATAATGAGGATGTAGCCAATCCCACCCTTGTCTAGTAACCATTATGAGTGGGGTACATGCTTTTTGAAGACCTTAGCTGAGTAGATGCTAGACGAAAAGAAAATATTTGAAAGGTAACGAGTCCTTAGGAGAACTTGTAGAAAGCTTCCTTGATATAAGAAAGAGAGAGGAATGCGACTATGTGTTTTGGCAACAAGAAGGCATTCATCCAACCCACTAGAAGACGATGGCTTGAAACCCTTTGAGGTTTCATTACGACACTAAAGTGAGTTCTTATTACATTTTGTCTGTTGAAAGAGGGCTAAACTGTCAAAGATGCTATATAGTTGTGAGCATGATGACGTTATTTCAATTTCTAAGGTTTTATAGTTATTTATGGGGCAAGACATGAAAAAATGATTAAGGTTTTATAGTTATTTATGGGACAAGACATGAAAAAATGATTTAAGGTTTTATAGTGTAGTACTAGCTATTAGAGGTTTATCAAAATCAAATTTTATCATAAATGAAGGCTTGATTATGCCATTGCATCTGGTCATAAAGATCATACACAGCTGGAAAGTGACCTCACAACTGGAATGTTTGCACATAAGGAAAGTCAGACCAATCCAAAGGATATCATTCTTATATTGTCATCCACTACAATCATATCATTGACTCTCTTGAGGATTGACTATTTGAATGCTTTCCATTGTAATCCCTTTAATCTGGGCATACCTTAAATGCTAGTTCATATGTAACATGTATATATACTCAATGAGGTAGTACTCTAAGATTGTTGAGTTCAATATATATCAATTTCTTCCTTTGTTTTTGCATGGTATTAGAGTCCCTTAGGGGTGAACACTTATTTGATCCTTTGATCCAAACTATTACTATGTCTTCCTCTACGCACTCATCTTCCTCTTCCTCATTTTTTTCCTTGCCTAGCATTACTCATTTTATTTCCATCAAGCTAGATAACAATAACTATCTCAACTGGGTATCACAATTTTTGCCTATGTTATGCAACCATGATCTTATGGGCATAGTTGATGCCACTGGGCCATGCCCACCAAAATTCCTCCCTGATGATTCAGGGAATGTGTCCATAGAGGTAGACCCCAATTTCTTATTGTGGTCGAAGAAGGACCAATACCTTCTCAACTAGTTCAACACCACCTTGTTCGACAAATGTTTTGTCATCTGCCTATGGTTTACATACCTCCAAGCAAGTGTGGACTTCATTGGCAACTCAATTTGCCTCACAATCCAGGTTCAGAGTGGCCTACTTGGAGCGACAACTTCAGTCCTTGAGTTAACGATCTCAGACTTGTACTCAATATCTTGGTCATGCCTAGATCTTAGCTGACCAAATCAAAGCAATATAAAAGGCAGTGGATGATGATGACCTCATCTCCTACATCTTGGGAGGTCTCAACCCAACTTACTTAGCTTTCATCACCTTTTTCCATTTTGCTACCAGAGACTCTACAATGTCCTTTGAAGACTTCCAAGCTAAGTTGTTGAACCATGAGATTCTCCTTGGAAACCAACACCAACAACAGTCCTCTAAGTCAGGCAACTTTTCACTTCATTCTCAAAAGCCTAAGTCCTCCAATTATAGAGGGAAGAACCTTGGATAGCAAAGGAACAACTGCCAACCCAAGAAAGCAGAGGGATAAGGAACTCATCCAAAGGTGAATCAAATCAGTCCAACCTTCACAAAGCACCTTACCAGATCTGTGGAAAAACAGGTCACCAACCCTTATACTGCTACCAGAGGATGAACTTCTCCTATCAAGGAAGGCATCGTCCTTCTTAGTTGGCAACAATAGCTGCAAGAACAAACACATCTGTTGTTGCTTTGATGAAACACCCTAGTTTGCTATTAGTGGAGCCAATAATCATTTCACTGCTGTCTTTGAGAATCTCACCTTCCAGGAGCTTTCAAGGGTGATGAAGAAGTAGCTATGTGAAATAGTTTAGGTTTATCAATTCTAACCACTGGTTCCTCAACCTTCTTTCACTCTTACAAACCTTTTAAACTTAATCGTATTCTTCACTGTCCAAATGCAGCAGCCAATTTACTTTCAATTCAAAAGTTTTGTGCTGATATTAGTTGCTTATTTAAGCTAACTAACACTCATTTTCTATGTGAATGACAACTTCACAGGACGAATTCTTATGCAAGGAAAAAGTAGAAATGGACTCTATCTTATTTTTCTTTCCAAGTCAGCTAGCCAATAAAGCCAGAAAATTTGCTGCTTTTCTTGGAGTCTCAGCCAATGCTATGTCTAGCACAATAGGTTAGGACATCCATCACCTCCAATATTAGAGCAGTTGAAAAAATATAGACACCTTCCTGTTATTGAGTCTTCTAAGCATGTAGCAATGTGTGAGCTTTGTCAAATGTCAATGGTCAAAACTCTCCCATTTTTAGTTTCTAATAATGATCATGGAGCCTTTGGAAATAATACATTCTGATTTATGGACTTCTCCTATTATTTCTACTATTGGTTTCAAATACTATGTAGTGTTCATTAATATTCACTTGGATTTATCCTTTTAGAACCTAATATGAAATTTTCAAATGTTTTGTCAAGTTCAAGTGCCTAGTTGAAAACATCATGTCTGAGAAAATCAAAGCTTTTAAATTAGATGGTGGAAGCGAACACTTCCACTCAGTTCAGAAGCTTCCTTACTTCCAATGGCATAACTCATCGCATTTCTTGCCCTTACACTACTCAACAGAATGGGCTTGTTGGGAGAAAACACAAACATATAGTAGAAATGGGACTTGCTCTCCTAACACAATCTAAACTTCTGTATAACTACAGGGTTGATGCCTTTAACACCTCTATATATCTTATAAATCGACTTCTCAGTCCAATATTGGATAATATATGTCCCTACTTCAAACTACTCTACAAGGCTTCTAGCTACTCTTCACTAAAAGTCTTTGGTTGTGCTTGCTACCTTGCTACCCTCTTCTTAAGCCCTACAACACTCACAAACTCATGTACAGGTCCAAGAAATGCATCTTCTTAGGTTATTGTTCCAACTACCGAGGTTATAGGCACCTTGATCCAATGTTTGGAAAAATTATCATCAGTCAAAAGGTAATTTTTGATGAGCATTGATTCCCTGCTTAAGATTGGGATTCATCTTTATCAGTGTCCTCTACAAGAGATCCGTCTCCTCTACAGGTTAGTACTTCAGAAACACTTGTTGTCAACTCACCTTTACACCACCCTTCAATTGCACAAGGCCTTGATATTTCACTCAACATTAGCCTTTCACCTATTGCACCCAACTCTCCACCACCCCAAGACAATTTCTCTCCCACTTCCAACCCAGAACCAACCATAACAACCACCATAGCAGAGGAACTAGCTACCTCTAATGCACCTTCTCCTGACCCTGTAGTAGCCACTAAACATCAAATGAGCACCAGGTCTATGGATGGCTCTTGTAGATCCAAAAATTTCTCCAATTACAAGCTTTACTCAACCACTAAGCATCATGGCCCTGCACTCCATGGCCTCTAACACTACTCTTCCAGCTACACCCTCCCTTTTCTCAGAGGCCATCAAATCTCCCTAAAGGACTCGAGCTATGAAAGAAGAGTTTTATGCTCTCTAGACCAAGTATACTTGGACTTTGTGCCTGAGAGCCTTTCATCAGAATATGATCCACAACAAGTGGGTGTTCAAAATCAAGCAAAAAGCTGACGGGTCCCTTGATAGATTCAATGCAAGACTTGTAGACAAACGGTATGAACAAAAAGATAGAATAGACTACATTGAAACATTTAGTCCAGTAGTCAAAGCTTCCACCATCAGAACCATATTGGCCATTTCTATACATTCCATATGGCATTTGAGACAACTTGATGTCTCTAATGCTTTCCTTCATGGCATTAGGGGTGTCAAATTGTGTTAACGGGTCGTGTTTGTATCGTGTCAAGGTATGTACATTACACTTAATGGGTTAACATGAACATGACCCGTTAAGGATTTCGTGTCAAAATCTCAAACCCTAATACGATATGATAAAATAACAGGTTAACATGACATGACCCGTTATGACTTGTTAGTGAATACAAAATAAATTGACACGATACGACATGATATGATATGACCCGTTTCAACCTGTTTACGTTAATGGGTTGAACAAACACGACACGCCACGACACGACACGATACGACTCATTTGACCTGATTTATTTTATATAAATATTTCAATATAAATAATATTTATTAAAAACTAATTACAAGTCTAAAATTACAATCCAAACAAATATGATCCACACACATTGTAAATATTCATTATTAAAATTACATCTCAAATATAATAAAAAAAACACACATGGTAGATATATTAATGTTACAATCCCAAATATGATAAAAACATAAATCTAAACAAATTTAGAACTTGAAGAAGGAAGTTGAGCGTTCTCCTTGCCTTTGTTGTTCTCCAATTCCATTACATTTTCGGTTAACTTGTCCAATTTAACTTCTTGTGTTTCTATTAAAAAAAAGACATCAGTATAGTTTTATATCACCTATTGTCGAACTCATCTGACAACAAATAACAAGAATAAATGTAAATCATGGAAGATATATATAATCTGTATGCATGTAAAAGTCAAGACCTAAACAAATTGTATTTATACTCCTTATGTTCTACACTTTTAATGCTGAAAGTGATCTTTTTATGACCCAACTTAAGGTTAATTATTCTCATATGAGCAATGTTATTCTTCATTCAAAAGTATGAACAACATTTAGTATTTTTCTGCTTTTTTTTCCCATAATTTATTTGTAAGCAGGTGTTTTTGTATTCTGTGTTCGAGAGACTATACTGGGTTATAAATTTGTAATCATTATACATATTCTAAAAAGACTTAGACCAGCAAGAAATTGAAGTAACTGTTGCGAGTCTACAAAGACTTTAGACCAGCAAGAATCTTTATAGTCTTCAGACATGGATGTTCACTTGTTGCGAGTCAACAAAACGATGGATGATGCCATTTTACCATATTTCAATATTTTGTGCATTGCATGACCAAATATAAGGAGTAATGGACGAATAAGCATTCTAAATCCGTAAATGCTAACAGCGTTTACAGTTGTTTCAAACCGGCATCACACAGTTGTTGGAGACATAAGGAAATTCCCCCTAGACTAATGTTTAAATGCTAAGGAAATTCCCATATTTTTTTCTTTTTTCTCAGAAACCAAACAATAGCTAAATCTGTAAATGTATTGAAAAATCTCGGATTGACTTACAGTGGGCGACACAGCGTGGATGACGGAGTAAGTTTGAAGATCCGTGACTCTGCATGGGCAAGGCGATCCGTGAGTTGTGAGTCTCGTGACTTTGCGTGGCGTCGTGGGAGAGGCCAAAAGGGACGGGTGGCGTGAGTTAGTGGGTTGAAGTTGAGGCCAAGAGGGGCGGCGAGTCACCATGAAGAGAACTGAAGAGAGGTGCGACGTGGGTTAGCAGTCAGGACTTAGGAAAGGAAGTGAAGAGAAGTTTGAACTAGAGGGGGGCGGCTTGGGTTAGAAGTGTTAGAGTTAGGGTTTTTTGAGTCTTAGGTCTAAGGGTATAAAAGTAAATTTAATTTCCTTAACGGGTCATAACAGGTTGACCCGTTAGTGATCTGTTAAGCAATTGTGTCTTAACGGGTCCACCCATTTTGACCTGAACCCTTTAAGCCTAAACCCTAACCCGCTTTTATCGTGTTGTGTTCGTGTTGGATTAACGAGTCGTATCACATATTGTCACCCCTACATGACATTCATGAAGAGGAGGTATACATGTCCCAACCATGTTTGCAAGTTTAAAAAATCCATCTATGGCCTTAAACAGGCCCCTCGAGCCTAGTTCAATGAGCTTGCTACCACACTCCTTTCTCTCGGCTTCCATGAGTCAAAAGTGGATTACTCCCTTTTCTTTTTTCATCAGTCTAATGTTCACATGTTTCTTTTGATCTATGTATATGATATCATCCGCACAGGGAACAATATCTCTGCCATGACCAACTTGATCACTTGTCTCAAGAGTAGCTATGCTACGAAAGATCTTGGTCCCATCAACTCTTTCCTTGGCATTCATGCTTAACCTTTGTCCAATGGCATTGTGCTATCTCAATTTAAGTACACTTTAGATCTTCTTGCCTGGTTCAAGATGAAAAAATCCAAGCCAACAAAGACACCCATCCCAGCATGTGATCAACCGTTCCTTTTCCTCTCTGGTTGATCATGAGCCTCACCGAAAAATCTTTAATCTTGAATATTTATTTTAAATCTAGTGGATGATTTTAAATTGAGCCAAGTGTCTTAAAATCATCTAAATATTTTAAAAGACCCAAACTATTTAAATGGGGTATTTTTAGTGTTATTTAAATAGATTTTTTATAAACTCATTAAATTATATGATTTTATTTCCTTAGAAATATATATTAAGATTCATCATTTTAATTTATGTAAAAAACTCTATTTATTTAGATAGATTTATCTCTCTTAGAAATATTTACTAAAACTCATCATTTAGTTTTATGATGAGAAATATTACTTTTGGGATTAAGAAAAACAAAGTTGGATTTTAAATTTAGTCCAATTCCATTTTATCTTGTTTTCATCTCTCTTATTTATATTTAATTCCATATGTTTTATTCCAGCCCTTAGATTAAACTTAGCCTCTATGTGAAGTGAAGCCTAGCTTGCAATAAGGCCCAAAGTCTCAGAAGAATAACCCATAGCTCAGCCCACCCAAAGAGGAATGATCAAAACTATGTCGTTTTGGAACAAAACACTAAGCCTTAAAATTACGTCGTTTTCGAACAAAAAACTAGTTCCCCATTCTCTTTCCCTCTCTTTCTTTTCCTTCTCCCTCTTCCCTACCTGCGTCGTCCCCCCATGTGACCCCATAGCACCATTCCTTGCAAGCCAGCCATGCTGCCGTCGACATCATCGTCTTCGCCACCACGCCTCGTCGGCGACTACCCCTTCCTCCCTCTTGACCTCACCCATCCTGCAGAATCCCTCTCCCCCAGCTCGGCTTCTCCCTTTCTCGATCTCTCCTCTCACTCCCCCAGCCCCTTCTCACGGAGTAGCACCACTATAGTTCCTATGATGTCAACCATCCCATGCACGGTAGTAAGGACACACCCAAGCCGACAAGCGGCATCGCTGTCTCCTCCTCCACGTTGTGAGCCAGCCAAAACAGAGCAAGCCCCTTGCTCCTGAGAAGAGCGCCACCAGCCAGACCTAATGAGCTGCCAGCCACCATTCGCAATGCCACTCCACGTCGGTCAAGTCCCTAACACACATCAACACACAACCCAACAAGTAGAAGTTGTGATCTCCTCCGTAGCAAGCTATCAAGCACCACTGCTCAACCAGAACCGTCACAGCCTCCACGGTCATCCAGTGCCACCAACAACAACTGTACGCCACACCATTGGACACCTCCTCCATGGATGAGCCTCCACCGTACCAAGCTATGTAGGCTCCCTTCCACTGCGACCTAGCCCCAGCTCAGGCCACTGTGAGCAGTAGATCCATCCACCAAACACCACCTCAAGGGCTAAAACACCACCACTGTGTTCGGTCCGGTATTGGTTCCAATTTTGTAAAACAAAATCGATTTGATTTTCGTTTTCTATTTATAACATCAAACCGTTAATATATATATAATTTTTTTATTTTTTATATTATATATTACATATTTTTATATTATATTATATACTAAATTGTTAATTAATATAGCATCAAATTTTAAAATCTTATTATTCATGTCTAATAATTTAATAATATAAAATTAATATAAAATTTGATATAACATAAAATTAATTTTATTTATCTTAATATAAGTTATAACATGTAATATAGCATACAAATTTTAATTTATAAAATATAAAAATTAATATGACATAAAATTTTAAGAGGAAAAATTAATACAAGGAAGTGTCGTGAGAATCTATTTACAAAAGGCTTTGAAAAATTCGAGCAACATCGGCCAGAAACACTGCGAGAAACTTCTACTCGAGTTTTCTTCAAGTAAGTGAAATAAAAGTGACCAAAATGCGAAGGGCTGTCATGGACTTCTTATATAGGAATGGAGGGTTGAAGGGGATGTGTGAGACCAATTGATGGGGGTTTTCTTAGCCAAAACTAGGGGCGAAACCATGGGCAACATAGCCCATGGTTTTCAGCATGAAGCTATTGAGAGACATGGTGGTTTGGCCTCCCATCAACTACTATTCGGGCTAACATCTAGAGCCATAGGAAACCTAGGGTAGTGGGGGGAAACTTCCTTGAGAAGCTTTGGCTTAGTGGTGCATTTTGATGGGCCTTAACCGAATGACAACACTTTGGGATTATAAAGAGGGTTTGGTTTGGGGTTTTAGTTTATATCAAGCCCAAATCTGATTTTTCTTGGCCCAATGAAATTATCAAGATATAAAAGAATAAATGAAAGTTTAATAGCAAGTATTTGAGTGGTTAATAGCATATGAAAGTGATTGGTCATATAGGGTTTTGGCATCCATCATGGTTTTAGGGTTTTAATTGAATCTCAAAGGTTTGGAGTTTCACTAGGGTTGAAACCCTCATTTGGTTGGACACAAAGTGTTTGATTGGATGAAATAATATTTAGCTTTGGTGGCATGATCACAATACTTGATTTTCCTTGACTTCTTTAACATTTCCATCTCATAATTCCTCTTAGTGCAAATGTCATACACTATTCACTAAGTATGGCTAAGATCTTGTCAAGTGTCCACTAAAACTCCCTAAGACAATTTTGGACATCCCAACATAACAATTTAACAATCAAATGAGATAGTTGCAACGTGGCTCTATCCCAAGTGTTACTATTCACTCAAAAAATTGCGAAAATAAACATTGCACCATAAAATTCTAAATAATCATATGAGTCTAGTGGTGCAATTTGTTTTGCAAAATTTGACTTCTAAGTGCCTCAATTAAATCAAAAGGCATTTTGAGCACTTTTCATCCAAAAAATGAAAAGACATATTATTGCACCGTAAACTTAAATATTCATCTAAACCTAATGGTGCAATTCACTTTCCAACCTCACACTCCTAGGTACCTCAAATAATTAAAACAGAACTTTTGTCACCATAACGGGTAGAAAATCGACTATGCTGAGGGACTAAAACATAAGCGGTCGCTCAATTTGTGAAATCTTTTCGGGATTCCACAACACTCTAAGGTCTACAACAATTCTTTTATTGAATTTTTGGTTGGCTATTACAAACGCTATAATAATTGAATTAGAATTACTACAAGGCATCATAGCTAGGGCTGAGCAAAAATCCAAAAATATGACTCTGAATCCGGCTCTACTCTAACTCTGACAAAACGAAGTCGGAGTAAAATTTCTTTTTAATTTTTCAGTTGGAGTCGGAGTCGGATGTGGCGCCCCCGACCCCCATGTAAGGAAACACGGGAATCGAGACGCCAGGATGATGACAACACGGTCACGCATCCCAATGAAAGTGCCAAGTGTGTGTACATGTAATAGTGTACAATAAAAACGCAGCGGATAATTAAGTCTACTAAGTACCAGAATTTAAAATACAATTTAAATATCAGTAGAAGTTTAAAAGCAGTTATACAGTCATCCAAAAATAAAGTTTAACACATGTCCCAAAATACAACTGAGTAAAATAGAATAACAAGCCAGTGATCCCAGATCACTCCTCGGGCGAAGTTGTCTCCTCAGGCTCGCCCTCCTCCTCCTCATCTGCATCAAAATCTGCGTTACTACAGAATAGTACTGCAGGTAAGTATAACCCAAATAATCCTCAGGAAATAAATGCATTAAATGCAACCAACATGCATGCATATGATGAAATATGCATTTTCCTCAAAACACCATTTTCTCCGAAAATGATAATTTTCCAACACACGCCAAAATCCCATTTGGCCCAAAAATAATCCGTAAAACATTTTCCCAGAAAATGATTTACACAAAATCCAACACACACTATTTTCCCAGAAAATAGCCAATTATTCCGTTATTACCCTATGCACCATGGCCTCCCCTAGGGACCATCCGCACGTCCTGGCTTCATAGCGATGCTCAGTTCCGCGCCCAGCGCGTTCGTAGCCAAGCACCCACTACGCAACGAGCGATGCTCAGTTCTGCGCCCAGCGCGTACGTGGCCAGACATCCTCTAGTCCCCGCCAGCAGAAGGACCACGGAGTCGGCACGAATCTCTCGTCCGATCCCATTGTCGCCCGGCGACAATCCAGGGGACGTTACTCAGTTTATTCCGCTCCCCACTAACCAGAGGAGCTCCACCGAGATAATGCCCCATCTCGGCTTGGGGTCGTGATACACACGCACCCAAAATCCATTCTCACATGAAAACCCAGTTTTCATAAACACATGAACATGAATGCAATACACGAAAACCCAGTTTTCCTTTACAAACATGATCATGCATGAAATAATGAGAGATGTACATGTACCAACACTAATCCACAACCATCAATAACCAACCCAATCAAATCCAACCAAACAACTCCAATCACCAATCCATCCGACCCCCGTACTCCTCGGACTCAGTCCGGCAAAACCAATCAACAGTTCAAATACAATGTAATGTGTTAGTGCAAAAATACATTAAATTCATAAGAATTCTTTGGAAAATACTTACAGTGCAATATAGCAATTTTCGAAGGATCACAAAGCTGCCAGAAGTGGAAGAACAGCTACAGAACAGTGTAAAATACGCTGTGGCCGTGGGTCACAGATACCCACTTTTCAACGAAGACAAACGAAGACCTAAAATTGATAGAGTAGGGCCTAGGGAGGTCGGTGAAGCTAGTGGTGGTAGAGGTTGGCCGTGGGTGGCGGCGCAATGGGCGGTAGAAGACCAAAATACCCAAATCGGAAATGTGGATGGTGGAGCTTCACCGGTGGCGGATCGGAGGTGGGGTTGGGTCCATTGGGTTGCCAAGAGGTCGGAGATGAAGTGGTAGGAAGATGGTGGCCAATGGTGGTGTGACGGCGGCGCGCGAAGGAAGTGAAGGCCGCGGCAGGGTGTTGCGCGTGGAGGCTAACGGCGGCGAGATAGGGGCTGAGATTTACGGGGAAGGGTCGCCGGCCGATGGGAAGGGGAACGGAAGGGGAGGTGTTGGTCACGGGCGGCGGGCTGGGTGGAGGAGAAATTGGACGGAAGAGAGAGGGAGGGGTGCGTCGCGCGGGAGAAGGAAACCGAAGGAGAAATAAGGAAGAAAAGAAAAGAAAGGGAAAAGAAAAGGAGGAAAGAAAAATAGAGGGAAAAGAAATGAGGTCCAATTCTCATAACTTGGGTCACGAAAATGATCCAACGGAAACGATTTTAAAACAGCTAGTGAAATAAAATATTTCAAACATAGTGATTAACATGAAAATAAATAATTAAACCCAATAATAAGTTAATTTAATTCGAGAAGAAATTTAAACACATAACAATAATTAATTTAAAGAAAGCACTTCGAAAATAATTTTCGTAAACTAAAAATCATAAAAATAACCCAATTAAAAATCTAATAATTTTAAAATAAGAGAATAAAATTTTCGAATAAATAAAAATAATCATTCAGTAAAAAATACACTAAAATACGAGGTGTTACATCGGAGTCGTAGGTGTTGCTGGACTGACTCCGACTCCGACTCTGATCTGATCCGACTCCAGCTTTATGCTTCGACTCTAACTCCGATTTTGCCCTCCGACTCTGACTTTGAATCTAACTCCGATATTGTACATATGTTATAAAAATATGTATTTATCTATATATTTATAATATATATTAGTATAGTTATATAGTTATATAACTAAGACTTATATAGTTAAATTCAATAATATACTAGTATGAGCTAATTATTATGAAATAATATACTTATACTATAATATAAATAGACTAATGATAATTTAGTATATGTAAACATCATGGTATTACTATCAAACATAATCAAGTATAGAAATAAGTTAGACACTAGTTTTTAAATAAATCTAGTATAATAAGCTAATAACACATATACTGATTTACTAAAATATAATAACATGTAATTAGACACTATAAAATCTAGTATTTAATTAAGTTATAAATAAGTTAGACATTAGTATAATAACATATAATTAGACATTAAAAATAATATGTAATACTATAGTATGATGTAACATACTAAACATATTTTTGGAACATATAAAAATAAATCATTTAGTTGTTATTATTATTATTATTAAGGTTTTTAAATATTTAACCCAAAATCTGTATTAATTTTATCGGATGTAAGCACTACGGATTGAGTCTCTAGTGAATTACCAAATCCTCTCTAAATGTGAAAAACGTGCCTATGTTAGTTTTAACTACACTGAAATTCATTGCAAATAAATCACTCTTCACTTCACATCACCCCTTTCTTATCCCTCTATTTTCGGTGTGATCATCGAGGTTTTCTCTTGTAAACTCCTTGAAGCACTTTGAATGTGACATGTACAAGGCGGTTTCCATCTATGCCACCAACCGCATCTCTTCCACCCCGTGCCAACTTGCACACCGAAAACCACCATAAGAGGAGCCATAAACGCAAACTGATACACCCACCATGGAAACCACCTAGACAGCCACGAAAATCGCAGTTCGAGCACTCTCTGTCAGCCCAGATTCGTCGCACGTTCTCCTTATAAGTTTCCTATTGCAAACTCCATCCCTCTGCTCCTTGATTCTTAGTTTGACAGCACCCAATGGTTTCTCTCTCTCTCACACACACACACACACACTCTCTCTCTCTCTCACAGTGCCCTTTAGCTGCACCACCCATTGTTAATCCAACCCAGCTCCGTCACACTGTGCCTCATTCAAACGGTTCATCTATTTTTGCTCGGTAAGCCTCTGCCGCACACATTACTTTTCTCTCATTTGCATGTTGCTCTCAAGTGAAATAAAAGGAGCCATGTATATTCTGTAAACCTAGTATTAAATAAGGGTAGACCTTTAATTTTAATTACCTGCATATCCTCTAATACATGGCTACTAGCGTTGGGCTTAAAATTTATCCTCTGCTGTATTATTTGGACTTGTTTTTTTAAAATAGGGTTGGTCTATCTACTTTAGCTGTGGACAACAAGCTTTCCTTCCCTCTTCCATATCTAGTTCTCTTATTTTCTCTTTTCAGTAAAGCAACTCAACCAGGAGACAACCAAGATGTTGTTTACTAGCACTAGGCCACTCATCAACTATCAACACTCCACTGCACTCAATCAACACCAAGATAACAACTCTTCCTTAGTAAGCTCTTATTCCCCTTTTCTTAAATCCAGTTGGATGTTAGTGTTGTGATGATAGAAATGTATAGAGGGTATATGGTGTCATGGGTTGGATTTTTAAGTGAAGTATGGCTGAAGTTGAATATTTCAAGATTGGGGAACTATATATTGAACTTAGGTGATAAAAGGGTAGGGTACAAGTGTGAATCGGTTAGATGCATGTATCAGACAGATTTACCATACGTAATAGATAGTTTGTCTTAAGTATGAATATACAATGTTTAAGTCTCAAAGTTGGCTTAAAGTTTTGTATTTTGCTTGGTTTGGATTATAATGAAGTGTTGATTAGATTATGCATGAATGGAGGAAGTGAATGATGGAGTTGATAGGATTGAGCCTTAACCTCTAAAGTGAAGCATGAAGATTCACTTTAAGGTATAAGGACATGAAGTTGAACATCATATGTTGGAAGTGTGACTTTGAATGGGTCTAAGTAAAGGAAGTTTAGGTCAAGGGTAGTTTTATGCATGTTCTACATTTAAGTTGCATATGCACTTGAAAATGAGATGGCATAAAACTATATATGAATGCCATCTAACATGCATATCAATGGAATGCATGAAATGAGAATAGCATGGAATCCAAGTAACTATTATGTTCATACTTTTCAGGAAATGACTAAAAAGAATGAATGACTGAAAGGAAAGGAAATTAATGTTTTAATGTAGGAAGCTATGTAACGACCATGACTGAATGAATGATGGTGCCAATGGACTAGGCATATTATAATGTCGGGTAAGGAGTACTAGTAGTGCACCCAATGCTGCCCTCTGACTGAAAGGGATTCTAAACCTGCGGTCACGGACGGAGTCCAAGTCCAAAAGATCACTAATCCTAACACACTGGGCGTAATATTGTGTACCGACCAATAGAAAGTGATAATAGTTAAATTGAATATTGTGAAATCATTTAGCTCTTTATGAAGGAATGTACGAGGCGTGAGAAATGTTTTATGAGAAATGAAAACCATTTTAAAGTAAAACCCTACCTTGTAATGCTTTCAAAGGAAAATAAATGTTTTATGTAAAATATGTAGTGGAATGATGAATGCATGAACAAAACCCTATGTTAGTTTATTTTTACAGTATGAAGTAATGCTTACTGAGTATTCGATTGTTTTTATATATGTCCCTCCCCTTTCTAGGAACAAAATGAGGATGAAGTGTCAGGACAAACATGACCCAAGAAATAGGTGATAGAAGCTTAGGCGCATTTTATACCACTGCAAACTCTCTTTATGTAATGTATGAAAGCATATTTTGTAAAAGGACTTTGTACTTTTAATTTAATGAATACCACCACAAACTCTCCTTTAACTTACAAAGCAGGTTTTAAGTTTTAACTATAGAATCTTTTATATCTTGGGGAGGAAAGGAAATTTTTTAAAAAGGTTATGTAATTTTGGTCTCTTATTTTTTATAACTTTTTCTTAGAGTCGTACCACAAGGACGAATGTTATACAACAAGAGCTCAACTCTCCCAACACAATTGAGTTCCGTTTGAAAATGCTATTAAGTATAAGTAGCTTGTTGGTGTCTTGGAATATCTCACATTGATAAGACCAAACATTAGTTTCTCTGTAAACCAGTTGTGCCATTTTATGCATAACCCCACAACTGTGCACTGGATAGCAGTAAAGAGAGTATTGCGCTACCTCAAAGGCTCCCTCAATCATGGTCTTTTGTCTACTCAAGGTTCACTTGCTCTCAATGCCTATAGTGACTAAAAGTTTGTAGAAAAACCTAATGATAGAAGATCCACCATTGGCTATGCCATCTACCTTGGGCCTTGCTTAATCAGCTGGAGTGCAACAAAATAATTAGTAGTTTCTAAGTCCAGTACAAAAGCAATATCGCTCCCTTGCCCTCACCACAACTAAGCTATATTAGAATGCTACTCCAAGAACTCTGAATTTCCATCACCACTACACCTACATTGTGGTGTGACCATTTAGGAGCTCTATCCTTGGCCACAAACCCAATTTTCCATGCACGAACTAAGCACATTGATATTGACTACCATTTTATAAGAGAAAAAGTTGTCAACCGAGGCATCACCACTCGGTACATGTCCACCATTGACCAAGTGGCTAACATCTTTACCAAAGGACTTACTTTAGCTCAATTTTTGTTGCTGCATGACAATCTCAAGGTGACCATATCTCCCATTAGCTTACGGGGGGATGTTATAGGTATATCAACATTAGATTCTAGCATGAATGCAAGCTTGATTGATGCCACTGCATCTGGTTATGAAGATCATACACAAATGGACTATGGGTGGGCACCGACTTAATTGGCGTTGGATTTCCCTAAATCCGACTCTGACTCCAACTCTGACTTTGTTGGAGTACAAATCCGAACTCCAAATCCAACTTTGGACTTTCAGTTTTAGATTTTTTTCTTAATTTCATATTTAGCCCATTTTTAAAAAGAATTTTTGTGGGCCTTCAAATTTCAATTTTTTCAAAAATTAGAAATTAAAATTAAATCATTCACTGCTAATTTACTTCTACACTAATATCTAACTTATTTTTATACTAAACTTATAGTATAGTATCTAATTACATGTTATCATACTATAATATTTCATATTATTTTTAGTGTCTAATTACATGTTATTATACTTTAGTAAATTAATATTATATGTTATTAACTTATTAAATTAGACTTATTAGTTATTTCTATACTTGTGCCTAATTTATTTGTATATAAGACTTATACTATAGTGTCTAATTACATGTTATTATACAAATGTCTAACTTATTTGTAACTTAATTATATACTAGACTTTCTAGTGTCTAATTCTATGTTATTATACTTTAGTAAATTAGTATATGTGTTATTAACTTATTATACTAGACTTATTTAAATACTAGTGTCTAACTTATTTCTATACTTGATTATGTATGGTAGTAATACTATGACATTTATACATACTAAACTATCATTAGTCTATTTATATTATAGTATAAGTATATTATTTTATAATAATTAGCTTATACAAGTATATTATTGAATTTAAGTATATAAGTTTTAGTTATATAACTATATAACTATACTAGTATATATGATAAATATATAGATAAGTACATATTTTTATAACATATGTACAATATTGGAGTCAGAGGACAAAGTCGAAGCATAAAGTCAGAGTCAGTGTCGGTCTAGTGGCACGTTCGACTTTGACTCTGACTGGAAAAGAAAAATCGACTCCGACTTCAACTGGAAAATTAAAAAAAAAAATATGACTTCGACTTTGTTTTGTTGGAGTCTGAGCCATAGTGGAATCAGATTTGATGTCGGATTTTTGCTCAGCCATAAGCTAGACAACATCCTTACAACTATAAGATTGTTCATCCGGGCTGGATTTTTTCCCGGCTCAATCCGAAACCCGAGAAACTGGATTTCGATTCCAGGTTCCGGCCCAGATCAAACCTGGGTCCGAACTCGGGTTGCCAAAACCCGAACTTGCCCAGTCCGAGAATGGGTTTGAACCCCGGTACCGGGTTTAAAACCTGGTACTGGGTCTTTCTGATTTTGAATTCAACTTTTGCTTTCTTTGATAGCAGACCGTGTCTATGAATAATGTAGGCTTTTATGTGTGAAAAAAAAAATCGGGTTCAACCCAGAATTTGGGTTTCGGCCCGAGTCTAACTTGGGCTAACTCAGTCGGCCCTACACAACTGGAATCTTTGCACATAAGGAAAGTCAAACCAATTCAAAGGATATCAATCTTATATTGTCATCCATTGCAACTACATAATTGACTTTCTGGAGGATTGAATATTTAAATACTTTCCATTCTAGTCCCTTTAATCATGGGCATACCTTAAATGCTAGTTCATATGTAACACGTATATATACTCAATGAGACTGTACTGTAAGATTGTTGAGTTCAATATAGTAAGTTTCTTCCTTTGTTTTTGCACCGGCCGGGTCTAATTATTATTATAGAACATATGTCGTACATCTAGCGAATTCAATTCTAACGGACATTAGACCCACGTCTTATCTTCTTCAACTTCAATTGTACATGAATTGAAAGGTTCTTAATCTCTCCCACTACCATTGATGATGGAGATATTCTGATAAACGTAGAAATTAGGAATGCTTTTGTTTAATTTTCCTCTTTCTTGGCTTATGTATGGTTGAGCTTCCTCCAACCCACCGGCAATGTTTTTGCCGTGGATGCTAAGCTGTTGACTTTGCAAGGAACTATCCGTGACTTACATGCATGTATATAAATTATGGTTGGTGGGTCTCTTTCAATTGTTAACACTACACTTACACCTGGGCTAGAATCCCCTTCAATAAGTGGATTCATCCGTCATGTAAAATGTTTAATTAATTAGATAAAGTGTAGAGTTAAAAAATTTGAATTCAAGATTTTTGCTCTATATCTCGTGAAATCACCACTTATCTTAAAAGCTTGACTATTAAAAAATTGTAAATTTAATTATTTGTATCTTTAACATATAGAGAAATAACTTTTTTGGCTCTTGGATTTTTGTTTCCTGTAGATTTATTGATTAACTAATTTTCAAATATGAATATATATCTTACAAACAAAATACTATAAACTACATATGTGCTTGGTCTTGTTTATTAATCATTGCATGCATTCTTACCTTCTTTTTTGTACGTTCACACATATCGATTCAAAGACTATTAAACACTGCTATGGCAACATGACCTATGGTTTTGTCAAATAGCTAAAACCAAACTCAAGTTTTTGTTAATATCATATGAATTTGTCTTTGTCTATTCCATTCACATTTAACCCTATATTAGATTATTCATTTACTCTTTATATAATAAAAAATATTATTAATTTAATAATTTTTTAATTTATTTGTTTTATCATATTTTACCATTATATCGATTATATGTTAATTAATAATCATATTCTAATTAAATTATTGGTTAAAAAATCATATTTTCAATGGTCATTTAATGTCAATAACCACAAACTTCTAAGAGTATTAGCATTGGTCTATACATATGCATATGCATATGCAAAATCACATCTTTTGCATAACCACTTTGTCATTCAAGCAAAATTCCCACATTGACTTATGCATATTTGAGACAAAATAATAATAAAATATTATTATTAATTTTTTGCCTAAATACAATTTCATAGCATCTAAGTACATATATTAATACAATTTCATGCATCCAAATTTAGCAATTCCATATATAATAAATACATCAAATTTATATATACAAAAAATGAATCCAATGTGCTAATAAACAGCAGCAACAAGTTCTATGTATCAAAATCAACTTGATACAAGTTCCAAAAAGTTGATTTTGATACAAATTCATTACAATAGAAATTTGATTCAAGATCATTACAACACAAACTAGTCCAGCAGCAGGAACCACGAATCAGCAACAGCAACCACAAATCAGTAGCAGCAACAAGTCCAGCATCCAGCAGCAGCAACAAGTCCAGCATCCAGTAGCAGCAGCAACCACATCCAGAAGCACAAATTTCCAACAAAACCAAACCCCACCAACAACAAAATTCACCCAATTGATTCGTACCCACCCACCACTAACCAGCAACCAAAATACACTTCCATATAGAGTTCCAGCAATACAATAATACTCAAAACATGTCACCACAGTAAAAAAAAATTATCAAAAACTACACAAAATAAAGCATACAACTATATATGAGCTCTAGCCTTTTTTCTTTGTTCCTCAATTATTTCCATTTGAAGATTATGGAAATACTCTTGCTGCATAGAATTCTTGGTCCCAATATCCAATTTCATGATTTCCATGTATTTTTTCTCTTCTTTTCAGCAAGTATTATAGATCTTTCTTCTTGAGCCTTAATTTCAATTTCAACCCTTCTCTTCTTAACAACCAATAACTCAGACCTTTCATTGTCTCACCTCAAATTTGATTCTTTTCTCTCCAACATATGAATCTTCCTATCATGTGTCATTTCCCTTAAGGCATCACTAAATTCAGTATCTTCTATTTCCCTAGTTTGGAATACTACATGGATGTGAGACATTGTCTCTTCTTCTTATGATGTTCACGTGTGTTTGCCATTTCGTTTGGTGTTTCAAAAGATTCCAACAATGATCCATGGTGAAGTTGGTTTTTTGGGTCTCTCGGTATAAGATTTTTGCCTTGTCAATCTGAAATTTTATTTAACAATCAGTGGGACAAATCATTAATAATTAGAAAAATAACAAAAAATAAATAGCAACAATTTTTTTAAACGATTATACCTTATCTTGCTCGGTTGCACCGCTTGGATGCATTCCTTCAACTTGGGCCATGGAACCACAAAATTTGTTGACACATTTTTGAATGGCTGACTACCGACTGGTCAAAGAATTCACGGAATGTTCTTAACCGTTAGGTTTTTTATAAGTGGAATAGTAATCATAAATTCTAGACCACAGTTGTGTGGATGTTTGGTCAGTCCCCCAAATGGAATCTATACTAACGTTAAACCAAGCTGAAATGAGGAGAGTATCTTCCTCAATAGTAAATGATACATCTCGCTGAGATTTTTGTTTAGGTGCCTTTTTTTCTTGTTGGGGTTGTGTCGCTTGGATATCAACGAAAGCAACATCCATAGTAGGGTTGTTACTACCACCCTCACCACTTTCCAACAGTGTGGTGAAGAAGGGATCCTCATTAATTAAAGTATTCATCCTTTAACAAAATATTGAAGGACAAAATGTTATTAAATTTTGCACATATTAAGCAAAACAGGGTGCACATATTGTAGGGCTTCAATAACAAACCACAAGCCAAAGAGAACCAGCAAAATAGGGTGCACATATTGCACAAATTGTAAAATAAAGCTAAAAACAGGGGTTAAAGCATGAGTTCTATAAGTGTACATAGATCAAGTAAAAACAGGGGTAAAACCAGAACCAGTTTGGGGTCTTTTTACCAAGTTTAAATAAGTGTACATAGAATCCATTCAGTTTTATATAACCCAATATTCAATCTTCAGTGGGACAAATCAGTGGGATAAAACATGAGTTCAATGGCTTAAATTTACATGTAAAAGCAAGAATCTAAAAGTAAGAATAGAAAATCTAGTCCATGAGATCTAAAATGAAGAAACCCTAATCTAAAACCAGAATCATCAAAACCAGCATCATCGAAATCATCATCATCGAAACCCTAGTCTTTCATGTTCCTACTTTCAAAAGCAACCCAAAAATTAAAGAAAGAAGCAATTCTCATTCAGATCAGACACCTCCCTCTCTTTCTTAGTGCAAAAACATGTTGTTAGTTAGGCTTAATCTAAAACCCTAATCTAAAACCAAGAACAACAAATGAAGAAATAGCACAAATCAAAACCATGAAGGGATAGAAACACATCGAAACCGTGAAGAAACATAGGGAGAAGTTTATGTGCTTTTCAACCTAGCGATTTCATACCTGAAATGTAGAGAACCAAATAGAAAACTCAACCATGATGAGCCCAGAGCCGTCGCAAGGAGCGTCGAGAGGTCGTGAGAGAGAGGTGCACGGGTTTGATCTCCGTTGGAGTTTTCAAGTCGAGAGAGGAATGGAGAACTAGAGAACTAGAAACGAAAAGGGAGAAAAAAAGAAAATAATCCGTCTGGGGGGGGGTCGTCGAGAGAGAAAAGAGAGAATTAATTATTAAAATATGATATGTAGGGTGAATAGTGCTTATTAAAATTTGGATAAGAACTGTTCATAGGTAGCCAAATATATAGATATGCATAAGCCAATGTGGATGATTTTAGGGTCATATTATGCAAATATGACTTTGCATATGGATATGCATAGACCAATGCCAATGCCCTATTAAACTCATCTAAAATTCTATATAAATGTCTTAATTACAAATTAAATTTCTATATTTCCCATTCAACTATATTTTTTTGCCAAACTTTCTTCTATCTAATAATCATCTCTTACTATATTTTCCATCCAACCATCTTCTTTTGTCAAATTTTACAAGCAATTTTGTGAAAAAATAATAACTTAAAGTAATAATAAATTAAAGAAATATTGACCTACAACTCAATAATTTTTAATGAAGTGAAGAAGAAACTATGACTACCAAGTGTTTATGAAAAATTGTCAAAGAATACTTTTTAGAGTATTGGTATACCCTTCGCTTCCACTTTCTTCAGTACACAGAGTTTTCAATATATAGGCATTTAGCCATAACATAATTTATCCTTATGGTTACACTACTATGACACCTAACTAGCCAGGTCACCATTTAAGTAACACAAATATTCTTCAAGAAGATTACAATTTATTCTCTTTGAATATCTTCTAATGCTCTAGAAGTTTCCTTGAGTTGTGTTGATTTGAGGCAAGTACATCTGTTGCCTTAACATCTCCCCACGATGCAAGCGGCACTGGAGTGATAGTGAGGCTTGATCAGAGTTGGAAAAACCTTGCAGAGTAGAGAGGCTTTGTGAGTATATTAGCTATCTAGTCCAATTCAACATGCTTGATTTGAGAATGCAAGACAGGATTGAAAGACAAGTATGTACCACTGAGATTGCCACACCATAAAGTAGGAGGTGTAGTGAGAAAAATGCCAAGTTCACGTAATAACCAAAGAAGCTCACAAGTCGTATTATCAACAGATTTGTACTAGGCTTCAGTAGAGGTCCGAGCAATTGTAGGTTGCTTATTAGAATCCCAAGAAATAAGATGACTCTTGAAATAAAAACAAAATCCACCAGTGGATATACGATCATTAGGGCACAAGGTCCAGTCAACATCAGAGAAAGTAGACAATGTTGAGTATGGTTGAGATAATGAAGGATTCGTTTGACAGCCAGCCAGTAGGGAAGGTGAGGACAATGCATATACTGACATAACTTGATTGGTTGCAAAGGAGATATCAGGTTTTGTGAAAGCTAGGTATTGAAGGTTGCCAACTACACTACAATACCACAATGGATCCTCATAAGTGCAACCATCAAATAGGAGTGGGCAGCGGGGGCCCGCCCCCCGCTTCACCCCCACTTATAAATTTAGACTTGTTCACAAGAGTATTAAATTTGTTTACAAGATCGTACATGTATTGCATTGGCCACCTAGGCCAACCTTTATATAAGAAGCCAATGCAATACAAGAGTCTTACTTGAGAATTGTGGGACTCAATAGACAATACAAGAGTCTTACTTGAGCAACGCGGGACTCACTATTAAGTCCCACAATTCTCAAGTAAGACTCTTATATTACTTTGGCCTCCTATATAAAGGTTGGCCTAGGAGGCCAATCTAATACAATATTGTGAACAAGTCTAACACACTTGTGAATAAGTCTAACAAATTTAAAAATTGATAACTAGTTTTTATGTTTTCAATTTTTAAATTATTGTTCCAAAAATAATTTTTAGGTCGAATGGGATTGAAGTGTGCGGGGGGCTAGGCGGATGGGATGTCCACCCCCGCCCCCGCCTCCTGGGGGCGGGGTGCGGGGAAGGGGTGACCCTGCCCCCACATATGCTGGTATCACCCCTACCATCAAACGTAGTGAGCTTTTCAGGGGATGACATAGGTGTAGAGACAGACTTAGAATTGTGCATGTTGGTTCAAATTAAGAGGTCCGATATCTATTTATACTGAGATAAAAATAAACCATAGGATGTTATATTTACCTCAATACACAAAAAATAATGTAAAGGTCCAAGATCTTTAACAGAGAAATATGAATGTAAAGAATTTATGAAATCTAAGATAAGTGTAGGATTAGACCCCGTGACTATTATATCATCAACAAAAATAAAAGTAGAATCAGAGGCATTTTGTAGTATGAATAAAGAGGAATCTGAACTAGAACAATGAAAACCTAGAGAAAGTAATTTATCACTAAGCTTAGCAAACCAAGCTCAAGGAGCCTACTTCAAACCATATATGGATTTTTTCAACTTACAAACATGTGTTGGAAAGTCGGGATTCATGAACCTTAGAGGTTGTTTCATGTAGACTATTTGCTCAAGGTCCCCGTGCAAAAATGCATTCTATATGTCGAGCTGACGAAGAGACCAGTTAGAGGTGACAACAAGGGAAAGCAAAAGCTGAATAGTAACAGGTTTAACGATCGGGCTGAATGTCTCATTATAATCGAGACCAGGTTGCTAATGAAATCCCTGAGCTATAAGGCATGCCTTGCAGCATTCAAGGGTACCATCAGCTCGACGCTTTGTCTTAAGGATCCATTTGGAACCGAGGAGATTGAAGTTTGAGGGGGGGGGGGGGACCAAATCCCACATCTGGTTTTGGAGAAGGGCATCGATTTCAATGTTCATGGCTTGATGCCACTCAAGATATTTTGATGCTTCAGAGAAGGAGGAGGGCTCTTCTGGGACTGGGGGAGGCTGAGAAGCCACTTTGGGAGGAGATTCGATAAGAGAAAGTGACCGTTTTGGAGGTGGCCAGGGAATGGTGCCATCGTACGACGACGGGGACAATGAATATGGGACTGAGAACGTGTAACCCTCAGATGTGATGTGGGTTGCAAGACTTGTAGTGAGGGAGTAGCAGACGAGGGTGTGGGAGATTCTGATGAGGAGAGGTATGGGGAGGCGGCTTGAGTGGAAGACAAAAGTGAGGAAGAAGACCTAGGTGTGATATTGGCCTAAGATATTGAAGTGGGCTCTGATGGGCTAGTGGGGGGAAATGGGCTTGGGATTGGATGAGTATTTTGAGGAAGAATAGGAGAGAAATGTGAGTCAAGAATAGAAACAGAGTTAGGCCCACGAGAGGTTGAGTCCAGAAATGCATTTTGAGGGGAAGAAGTGGACCTGGGCTATGGTACAAAGGGGAATGATGTTTCATTCATTAAAGGTGACATCCCTAGAATTATAGATCTGGCCTGAAGAGATATGGAGACAACAAAAACCCTTGTGATATGGTCTGTAGCCCATGAATGCACAAATTTTAGAGTGATAGGCTAATTTGTGGTGAGTAAACAACCTTAAGTTGGGCCAACAAGCAGACCCAAAGACACATAAAAAATTATATTATAAGATTTGGTCCATTAAAACCTCAAAGGGGGACTTGTTTTGGAGAAGTGGGGTGGGCATGCAGTTAATTAGGAAAGTGACAGTTTGAAAGTCTTCGGCCCAATATTTTTAAGGGACCAAAGCATGAGATAAAAGTGAAAGGCCCGTTTCTATAATGTGTCGGTGGCAAAGTTCACCATTTCCATTTTGCTTATGTGAATAAGGACAAATGATTCAATGTGAAATGCCACAAGATCTAAAAATCGATTGAAGAGGGCGAAATTATTCTCCCTAGTCTTACTGAACCAAGACAATATGTTTAGAAAGAGTGTTACTAACAAAATGAAGGAAAGAAAGAATTAAAGAGGAAATAACCAAATAAACTTGGAGAAATCATCTACATTTGAAAGATAAAATCGGGAGCCATTGGTAGAGATGCCTGATGTTGACCCTATACATCTAGATACAAAAGTTGAAAGGGGTTGTGAGAGCGAGATGGGGATGAAGGGTGTTGGAGAGCATGATCTTTAGCATGTGAGCAGGTAGAACAGTGAACAAGAGCAGCTTTGGAGGTGAGAGGAAGTTGAAATCGACGAAGGATCAATGAAGAGGTGCGAAAGGAAGGGTGGCCCAACCTTGTGTGCCAAAGTTGAGTTGAGGTATGGGCGCCAATCAAGGCTTGCGGAGAGGATGCTATCGAAGGCATTGTAGGCGACGGGAAGACATACAAGCCATCTTTAATAAGGCCTTGAAGAAGAACTGCTCGGGAGCGTGAATCCTTCACACAAAAAAAAGCTAGAGTGAAATTCAAAAAACACACTATTGTCATGACAATGACGAACATAGAGGAGATTGCAAGATATAGAGGGAACATGAAGAAGATTTCTCAAAAGAAAATTGCCAGAGGAGGAATGCATATGAGCTGATCCCATGTGTTGGATTGGCAAGGTGGATCCATCGTCGATGCTAACTTGGTTGGAGCTCTAATATGGAGCATAATCGAGGTTGAGACTGTTGAAATCAGCTGTGAAGTGGTGTGTAGCTGCAGTGTTTGGGAACTAGGGGGAAGGTAATGATGTGGTTGTGGGGAGGGAGGTATAGTTAGTAGTGAGGGAAGCTGGGTTAGGGGCCTGATATGTTTAGTTGAACCGATGGTAACATGAGAGTGCAATATGACCTTGTTTATGGCATACTTCGCAAACAGGGCGAGGGTCCATGTGAGTTAAGAAGGAGTTTGAGGGTTGGCCTCCTGCACGAGCACTATTGAAAAATCCTCTGTCGTTGCTACGTCTACGCTATCCACCACGGAAGGAGGAATTACGTCCACGATTAGAACCAAAGGAAGATGTTGGTCTGATCGTAGTATTATGGGTAGCAAGAGTAGTACCAGAAAGTAGAGATTGGGTTTGATAAGCAATTCGGGACTCATGGTTGAGGAGGTAGCTATAAATTTGATGAGGTGAAAGTGGATCAGGTCTTGTAGTGAGGGCAGTGACAAGGGATTCACAGTTTGTGGCAAGTTTAGCTAGAAGTTAGATGAAAAAATCAGAATCAGAAAGAGAATGACCAGGCTCCTAAGGAAGCAGCCAGTGCTTTGGCTTTGGTACAATATTCCGAAACTGATTCAGGTCCTTTCTTGAGTGTGGCTAGCTAATATTGGGTATGGATTACATGAGCAGAGGATTTTGCAGAAAAGATATTTTGAAGGGAGGTCCAAACCACACAAGAGGTTGTGCAGTCGAGGACTTGAGCCAAAACATTATTGGAGAGGGAGGAATTGATGGCTGAAATGATCAACTAATCCTATAGAATCCAGCATGTATGTGCTGGGTTAAGGTTGTCATCAAGAATGGGAGTGGGCATGGAGAAAGAGCCATCGACAAAACTAAAAAGTTGGTGGTCTTTCAAGAATGGCACAATTTGTGCCTTCCATAGGAGATGGTTGTCGATTGTGAGTTTGATAGTGATAAAGTGTGTGGCTAAGTTGATGATGAAGATATTGATAATGGATAATTTTTTTGGTGACTCCATGAGGTGGGAGAGAAAGAAGTGTAGAAAAAAAAAAAAAATAGAATTGGGTCCTTTTAGGCTTTGGATACCATAATGAAGTGAAGAAGAAAAATTGTCAGAATATTTTTCAAAGTATTGGTATACCTTGTGCTTCCACTTTCTTCAATGCAGAGTTTTCAATATATAGGCATTTAGTCGTAACATAATTTATCCCTATGGTCACCATTTCAGCTACACAAATATTTTTCTGGAAGATTAAAATTTATTCTCTTTGAATATTCTCTATTGCTGATCTAGAAGTTTCTTTGAGTTGTGATGATCTAACAATTTTCAATCCAAAGCTTGATTTACCTTCATATTGTTTCCAAGAGAAATAATAAATTAAAGATTTGCGTTCTACGGTTTAAAGCAAACCAACATATTGTTCCCAAAAGAAATAATAAATTAAAAATTCTACGGTTTAAAGCAAATATAATCCCGACTTTGCATGTACATCACTTTGACTAATTCAATACCGCCTGTTTTTATATCCTATTAGTCAAATTAATTATTTTATTTAGCTTTAGCTATTTTACGAGAGTGCTTTACTGTAAAGCCTTTACATGTCAAGTTGTGCATATTTGCAAAAGAGTCGGGCTAGTCCGCTCAAGTCCACCGCACTTCACCTTCTTTTTTTTTTTTTCCTCCATTTTTTCAACATTTTTTAATATATTTAAATATTTTAAAAAAATAAAAAAATATTTTAATACACTTAAAATCACTTTCTTAATTATTAAATTAAATTAAACAAATCAGTCAAATTAATCGGTGCAAATGGATAGATAAAGTAGTTTTTTCCTTTGCAAAAACGTCTCTCAAAACATTAATTTCCACGCAGCTTCTATGTCGTTTCTATCTACTTGCATTGTAAGTCGATCGACACGACTTGGCCGCGTTAAGTCTTCCTTTGACATTTCTTTGTCTCTCTCTCTATATGTAGATACATTCATATGCACACACAAAATGAGTCTGTAGATTTCGTGTAAACGAAGATGAACAATAGAGAGATTTCGGAAGTTATGGATATTACAAGCAATTTGCCGGAAGAGTGCATCGCCAACATAATTTCTAAGACATCCCCTCCTGATGCATGCAGGATGTCGTTGGTTTCCCGGACATTCAGCTCAGCTGCTACTTCCAATCTCGTGTGGGAGGCGCTTCTGCCTCCCGATCATCAGCAAATCATTTCTGAATCGGTTTCGTCGTCGTCATCATTGAGTATGCCGTCCAAGAAAGATCTTTATTTCAGCCTCTGCGACAATCCAATCCTCATCGGCAACGGTAACAGGGTAGGCATATTTAGAATTTCCCTCTAGCTTTGTCTGCTTAAGTTGTTATAAGTTGTTAGAAGCACTGCACAGTTTGAATATTGGAAAAAGGGAACTTTTATATTTTGGGAAAAAAAAGGTAGGTTTCAAAGGATGATACAAATTTCTTTATTGATTTTGATTGAAGAATTATATATCCTTGACATCAAAGAGTAAACTGATTCAACAGAGTTTTACAATACATAAATGGAGTGGGAAAAAGAGTTACATGCTGGGTGCGAGGGAGTTAGTGGTAATATGGGGAGACGCTTCACAATACTGGAATTGGTCTCCTCTTGCCGATTCACCATTGGTACCCAAATCCAGGTAACTCTCCCCAGCTCTCTATTTCTATATCAATGTGTGTGTGAATTACGGTTTACATTATAAGAATCATGTGCAGATTTTCGGTGGTTGCTCATCTTGTGGAAGTGTGTTGGCTTCATGTATGGGGCCACATTGAGACCAAAATTCTGTCCCCAAATACCAGATACGGAGCATACCTTATCTACACTATTGGGGATCAATTCAAAGGGCTTGAGAAGCCAGTGAAGTTGTCGGTTAGATTTCTAGATGAGATCAGATGTGATTTTATCAATGCTTATTTGCTATCAAGAACATTCATGGATGATGCACCCGAGGAAGAGGGTGCACGATTTCCAAGAGACAGAGAGGACATGTGGATGGAGATTGAGATGGGGGAATTCTTCAATCATGACCAGGTAGATAGAGTGGTCGAAATGCAATTGAGGGAGACTGAAGTCCTCAACTGGAAATCTGGCCTTGTGATCCATGGCATTGAGGTTCGACCAAAAGATTTAAGATGATAACATATATAATAGAAAGAGATCGTTGTGGCTAATTTGTTATGGGTTTGTATTTTCTTTTTTTCTTGTTGGGTTTGTTTACTTTTGTTAAGATGTTTTGTGCAGTACCACCGATAGAGGCTGTGCTAGCTAGTGGTGTACATCTATGGCTTTTGCAGTGAAATAGATGAACATATATCTAATGTGGTTTAACACTGAATTTTACGTCCACGTACGAGCTTTTAAGTTCGGTCCTTTCATTGCTGTTTGACTTTTCTTCCTCCTTTATTACAGATGAGATCTTCTAGCTTTATTCCCAACATTGATGCTTGCACTGATATTAGTTTAGTTATCTCACAGTTAAAATTTGGTTAATATGTGATTTTTTAGATTTTTATTATGACTCAAAATTTAAACTCCATATTGAATTAAGGAGACGTTTGGATTCGAAAATGACTTGAGATGAGTTGAGATGGATTGTGAATAGTAATGAGATGAGTTGTGAATAGTAGTGAGATTTGTGAGTTAAAATTGCTGAATAGTAATGAATAGTAGTGAGATGAGTTGAGATGAGCTGAGATGTCCTACGAATCCAAACATCTCTTTCATTTCATTCTCTATAATAATAAAATATTATTATTTTTTAATACAATTTTTTTTTTTTATTTCTTTAATTATTTTATTTTCATTTTCATAATCTCCAACTCTCCATTACCCAAGGATGGAGCATTCATGCTAGGCCTGCATCTCGGTCTGGCCAAAGTTAGTTTGTGCCCGAATCGACCCGACCTGGAAGCAAGCAGAATGGAAATAAACTGATCCGAACTGGTTTATTTGGGTTGGGTTAAAAATGTCGGGTTAAACAAACCGCTTCAATTAGGGGTGAAAACCGAACCCTTTGGCGCGGTTTTTGGGCAAAACCGACGCTTAAATTTTGGGGGAGAAAACCGGCCGAAACCGGTCGATGGGGAGGAGAAATGCCAATGCAGGCCAATGCTTCATTTCTGTGGCGGTTCACGGTCGGTTCTCAGACCGAGCTTCGTCTGAGAGAGTAGAGACTAGAGAGAGAGAAAGAGTTGCAGAGAAGAGAGAGAGAGCGAGGATGAGAACTGAGACGCGAGGAAGAAGACGCGAGGAAGAAGACGGATTGATATCGAAACGATGCCGTTTGGTTGTCGTTCTACTTATTTGCTTTTTAATACATTATAAATAAAACGACGCCGTTTGATAATAAATCAAACGGCTTCATTTAAGTTATGTTTGAAACACAACTATAGGAGTAAACGACGCCGTTCCACTTAAACTTAAGTCGAACGGCGTCGTTTTAAGTACAAAGTATATAAAAAAAAATTAATTTCTTTAGTCGGCCGATTCAGCGGATTGAACCAGGTTTGAACCGACGCCAAACTGGCCGATATCGGTTTTCTCAATTGTGTACCGCACGCCGACCGGTTCTTCACTAGTTTCGGCCGGTTTCGAGCTCGGCCGGCCGGTCTGAGTCGGTTCCGGTCGGTTCTCCGGTTTGTTGTACAGCCCTAGCTTCAATCTCATAAAAACCAACCACATCTCACACTTCGCCTTCGACCCTTATCATTCGAAGCCTTTGTCTCCACAGCTTCAACTCATGGATGTGCTCCACAGCTTTGTTGCCTGGGTCCCTCATGGCCGAATTTGGCCCACCTCGTCTTCGTGTTTAGCTCCTCTGCACCATTGTCAAAAAATACATCTGAATATTTAGAAAATGGATGAAAATCTTTGGTGCTGGTAGCTTTTGTATCCAGGTACAGCTTTTGGGTTGTGAAATTGGAAGAAAGTTTTGACTTTTGGCCTTCGCACCTATTGTCTCTGCTGGGTTTCTGCCAATAAATCACATCAGGAGCGGCCATTGCTGGTGGTATTTGGAGCTTGGTACTCTCTCTATTTTGTATAGGTTTGTATTCAGGTACCATCGCTCCCATTCCTTTTTGATGAAGTCAATAAGAGTGCTTCCAGGTTTTGGGTTTTGGCCTAGGAACAAGGGGCTGGAACCGAATCCAGCAAAAATGTGTTTTCTTTTTCCTTCTCATATTATCCATTTCTATTTTGAGGAGAGAGAGCGATGGGCTTAGGAGAGAGAGAGTAGCTTGAGGAGAAAGAGAGAGATTGAGATGGAAATTAATTTTTATTTGGGTTGTTGAAAACTAATCACAGGATAGTAATAAGGTTTGGGAAAGGTGAAGAAAATAATCTTCGGTTCATTGACGATGGCGTCGTTCTGGAGAAGGTGCTTTGGGAGGAGTCTTGACTGCATTCAAAAGACGGGTGTTCGATTTTGACCGATATTAGGTGTAATAAACCCGGTATTGGGTTTGATCCGTTGAACCCGACTTTAGTCGGGCGGGCCCTTGTAGGGCCTTTCGGATTGATCGGGCCAAGCCCTTTTTGGCACAGGCCAAATTCATGCCGGTAGGAAAATATTATACCAGACCATTATCCAGGTACCAAGTGTGTGATACATGGTGTTTTAATTTTAAGTGTGTGATACAGGCTTGCAAACAAATGGTTTCCAATTCTGGTTTGCAATGAAACATTAGTACAACTATTTTCAAAAACCATTTTAAAAAATAGCATTGCTAGGTACAAGTAGTTTGGCGCACTAAACCACGTACCAATGCTGACATGACTTTTCTAATTGAAAGAAAAAATTTTGAGATAAGAAGAAAGTCTCTTGTCTCACGAAAATTATTTTTGTCTTCAATTTAGACCGTTTCATTAAATAAATGCCTTACATGTTAGCTGTGCGCGAACTCGCTTGCAAGAAGAATTTTCCTTTCAAAAACTATTTTCACAAGACAACTATCTCTCATATACACAGGACTACTTGGAAAACAAAGGCAAATATCAATTCAGGGAACAACCAGATCACATTTAGTCTTGGAAAATAGAAGCAAACAAGAAGCTCCTTTAACATATACTTGTTGCCCACATTATCATAGCATGTGCAATCCCTAATCTAAAAACATACGCAATAATATGAAAATAGCATGTGCAATCTCTAATAAAAAAACATGCAGTAATCTAAAAATAACATCCCAATGTGAACATCGACATATGAATACACTGTGCACAATATAATGGAGATTTCAAGCTTGTCAATAATTCATGAGGGCATGATAATGCTCAGGGCTGGTGCAGCAAAATTGAGATAAACAAACAGCATCCCAAATCTTACTAACTGTGTTTACCCAAATTTCACAAATTCAGAAGGGACCGCAAGGCTACAAAAACTGCCTAAACGAGTACCAAAAACTTCAAGTACCAGAAACTCCCAAATACCAGAAACTTCAAAAACCAGAAATATCAAAATAACTCAAAGTAACATGCACTTAAAGCCCAAATCAAAGTAAAGCAACACCAACCAATGAAAATGGCTCAAACAATAACCATCCCACTATCATTTTGATTCCATAATGAAGCAAGACCAGCCAAATCAAATAAAAGTAGAGCTTTACCAACGAAAATAGCTCAGAAAAGAACCATTCCACTATCATTTTGATTACACAGTGAAGCAACACCAATGAAAATAGCTCAAACAAAAATAGATCCACTATCTTTTTTATTTGTAATGAGCCCTTGTAACCTGTCTGTTTCGAGGTAGTCGACCTTTAGAAATGAAGACCTAGAGAAGGAAAGAGAGGAGAATTTGAGATGAAAAAGGGAGAGAATATGAGGAAAAGTTAACTGAATTTCAGAGTTGGTTCTACCCAGCTCTTACTTTTCTTTTTATAACAATGTATTAAATGCACCGTAACGTCTTTGAATACAAACATTCCTAACATATAACGACAATGTTTTAGTGAATCACTTACTAACTCAGACGACATCGTATTATTTTATTCATTTCCTCACTAATCCAGACTACTCTTAACGACAACATTTCACCCATATTCAACTAACAAACTAATATTACACATAACAAAATAACAAGCCATCTTCACTCCCCATTTATGCATCTACTTCCTTCACTGTTACCACCTTCTCCTTCCATTCCTTTTGCTTTCCATTTCCTTTATGCTCGTAACATACCCCTCTCCTTCAGAACACCTTGCCCACAAGGTGAGGAAACTTCTCTCTCAACTTCCAATATTATTCCTAGGTTGCATCTTCTGTGGAAGCCCCCTACCATTGAACGAGTACCTCCACCAGAGGTCTGTTGTTACTATTTCTGGTCCTTCTTTGTAAGATATGTTCAGGCTCGGGTGGTAATTCACCATGTGTGTCAATTGGAGGAAGTGTAGAAAGAGGTGAAATGTGTTGACCCAAATTTTTTCTTCGAACAAGAAATATGAAAAACTGGGTGAATTGTGGTCTGCTGAGGAAGATCCAACTTGTAAGCAACTGAGCCAATCATTTGGAATACCTGAAAAAGGGCCAAAAAATCTAGGAGACAATCTGAAATTTCACCTAATAGCCAAAGACTGCTGTCTATAAGGCTACAATCTCAAATACACCCAATCTCCAACTAAGAACTCCCTTTCAGTATGTGCTTTATCATATTGGGCCTTCATTTGGTCTTGAGCTTCAACTAAGTTCTGCTTGAGAATCAAGAGAATCTGATCTCTGGACTTCAATAAGTCCTCAATTGCTTGGTTAGTTGTAATGCCTGGAATGTAATGGTGGAGTTTTGTAGGACGCCTGCCATACACTGCCTCATAAGGTGTCAATTTAGTTGAAGCAAGAAAAGTAGTATTATACCACCATTCAGCAAGAGTCTGCCACTCAGCCCGCTATCTAGCTTATTACCAGAAAAAAATCCTTAAAAAATGTTCAACACACTTATTGACTGACAACTTCAGTTTGTCCATCGCTTTGAGGATGGTAAGCAAATGAATATGAAAGTGTGACCCCTGCAATCTAAGGAGTTCTCTTCAGAAGGAACTAGTAAATGTAGCACCTCTATCAGACACTATGGTCTGTGGCATGCCATGGGGTTTAAAGACATTGTCAAAGAACAATGAAGCTACCTTAATAGCTGTGAAAGGGAGTTTCAAAGGCATGTAATGAGAATATTTTGATAACCTATCAACCACTACCATAATACTGGAGTACTCTTTAGAATTAGGTAACCCTTCTATGAAATCCATAGACAAATAGGACCATATGTGTTGAGGAATAGGCAGAGGTTAAAGAAGACCAGCAGGATGAACATTTTCTACTTTATTCCTTTGATAAGTATCACAGTCTCGAATGTAATCTTAACTTCTGTCTTCAAACCAGGCCAATAAAAATCATGCCTAGCAAGTTAGAGAGACTTCTGAAAGCCTTAGCGTCTAGCACTAGGAGAAGCATGGATGAAGTCCAAAATCTTAGCCTTAAGCTCACGACTATTAGGAACATATATCCCACCTTTCTTAAACAAGAGACCATGTCTAAGAGAGAAGGCAATCCATCCTGCAATGACTTGAGTTGCTGTTGGGCCACATCATCAAACATATAAGCTTGCTTGATTTCCTCCAACCAAGTTGGAGTAGGAAAAGAAATAACAGCTAATGAGCCACATTCATAAGAAATTGCCACCCTGGATAATGCATCAACAACTCTATTATCCACTCCTTGCTTAAATTCAATGGAAAACCCATAACTAAACAACTTTGAGATCCATTTTTTTTAGCATTAGTTACCACCTTTTGTTCCAAAAGGTGCATTAAACTATGGTGATATGTTCTGACCGCAAATGTAGTTCCAAGTAAATAGGGCCGCCACTTTCTTACAGCCATAACCAAATCTAATAACTCATTTTCATATGGGGAAAGGAGTAAGTTCTTCCCCTTCAAGGCCTGACTTAAAAAAGCTATAAGTTATTGGTTTTGCATCAACATTGCACCCACACCCACTCTACAAGCATCACACTCAATGACAAATTTTTTTGAAAAGTTAGGAAAGGCTAATACTGGAGGGCTTGTTTCAGCCTTCTTCAACTGCTCAAATGCTTCTGTTGTTGTTGCAGACCAATGGAAAGCTTCTTTCTTCAACAAAGATGTTAAAGGGGCTGCTATTTGGCCATAACTCCTGATAAATTTTCTATAGTACCCAGCTAGCCCCAAACAACCCCTCAAAGACTTCACATTTTATGGAACAGGCCAAGTTAACATAGTTGACAACTTCTTAGGATCAGCCTTAACACCATTCTTAGAAATCAAATGGCCTAGGTATTCAATTTCAGTGCAAGCAAACCGACATTTTCAATGCTTAGCAAACAACTGGTTCTTCTCCAAAGTTTCTAACACAGTTGCTAAATGAGATAAATAAGACTGAGAATCTCTACTATAGACCAGAATATCATCAAAGAAAACAATGACAAAGTATCTCAAAAATGACCTAAACACATCATTCATGAGTGATGAAATGTGTATGGAGCATTAGTCAGTCCAAATAGCATAACAAGGAACTCCTAATGGCCTTCATGTGTTTTAAAAGCTATTTTATAAACATCTGCAACTTTCATTCTAGTTTGATGGTAGCCTGATTTGAGGTCGAGCTTGGAGAACAAAGTAGAACCAAACAACTCATCTAAAAGTTCATCCACAACTGGAATAGGGTACTTATATTTTATGGTGGCCTCATTTAGAACCCTGTAATCAATGCACATTCTCTACGACCCATCAGAATTTCTAACCAACAAAATTGGAGATAAAAAGGGGGACTGACTTGGCCTAATCACTTCAGACTGCAGCAACTCAATAACTATCCTTTCAATTTCTGTCTTTTGGAAGTATGGATACCTATAAGGTCGAAATTGACTGGCTTTGATTCTTCCTTAAGGAAAATTTGATGATCCTTAGATCTTTGTGGAGGCAGCCCTTTAGGCTCCTAAAAAACCTTGTTATACCTCTTTAAAAGTGCATGTACTTCCTTTGCCATAATAAGTTGAGGTAAAATGTTTTCAAAAGCTAACAATTGTAACGACACTCCTTTACTACCCACTTTATTAATGGTTGAAAGATCCTTATTATCCACCAAGTCAGGAGCACACATAAGACCCTGGAGACACATCTGCTTCACACCATAAGAAAAACTCATTTTTAATGCCACAAAATCTCAAAGCACAAGGCCCAAGGAAAGTAGCCATTGAATGCCCAACACTACATCACGTCCTCCCAATTCCAAGGCAAAGAAATCAACTTAAAATACAATGCCTTGTATTGTAACCCCAACCCCTGAAATTGTGCCCTTACTGGTTAACAATTCTCCATTGGCCACTCTCATATGAATAGGTTTTTCTGTTATTACAGACAAATTACAACGAGATAGAAGTGCGGTATCCACAAAGTTGTGGGTACTGCCGATGTCAATCAAAATGACCACTCTTAGGATTTGGTGCACCAATCATGGCTGGCAAGGAAATAGAGGCAATATCAGCTACAACCTCCTCCATAGTATCATCCAAATTAACCACATCCTCCACTTCTTCATTTTCTAGGCTACTAAAAAGCTCCTTACCTTCCATCAAGTACTGGTGTGCTGTCGCAGGCAATCAAAAATAAAACCTATATTTTTAAAAATACCTGTAGTAGTATAAGTAAGGATCCTTCCCACAAAGAGTATTTAGCCTAGTTTTATGTTATGTGAAAAAGGATTGGGGGGATTTGAGTATAACGAAAATAATTTTAAGAAGAAAAAATAATAAATAATTATTTGTTCTTCTTATATAAATATATATTAATTCATACTTTGAATATTCACCATTGAAATTATTTTCTATCTCTTCTTAGTCGTAGTTAATTAGAAAACAAGCGATCTAATTAACCTTAACCACTAAACAACCCAAGACAAGCGCTAAAGGTTTAATCTAGTACCAACCTTAAGAATTAGAGATATCGATGAAGCTAAACAACACAAGCACAAGTGGTTGCATTTAATTTCGTCGAGCGTTCTTCCTAAGATCTAATAATTTCTAACGCAGTAAATCATCAAATCTTAGTTGCTTCATAAATTAGAGGGATCAAACAATTAAGGATTTGATGTCTAATCTAGCAATAGATTGCAACGAGTAATAAACTAATAGGCCTCCTAGTAATTAAACGAGACAATCATGAAAATAGGCATAGAAAAACATTCGATACTCAAAGCATAAATTGAACACTAAAAACAAATCAGATCTCACAGTTTTATTAATTCCGAGGTTTCCATTTCCTTCGACCAATTATGAAAGTTTAGCTACACAAAACCATCATGAAAACTGGAAGGAGTTAGAGAAGAGGGGAGAGAGATGCCCTAGTATGATGATTCCCTCCTCTCTTTACACGTTTATGCCCCTTATTAGAATCCTACCAAATCTTCTAAAATATTCTAAACATTATCCTCAAATAACCATATCTAAATCTGACTTAATTAAGGAAAATATTAAAAATAAAATAGTCATAATATAACTAGGAAAGTGTTTTTCCAGTTGTAACTTTCATGCACCAAATCTCCAAAACATCTGCAATTAAATCACATATTTGAATAGCATGATAAGGCCGAACGTTCTGAAACGTCAGCAATGCAGGTGTGTCAACTTCAAGCCTGATTTCGACCTTTAGTAAGCCAGTATCTTTAAAACTTGAAAACATGAAAGTTGTAGATCTTTGTCTTGGTGTTCCATATCATCTTGAATCATCTCAATCGGAGCTCGGATAAGAGAGTTATGCCCAGATTACGAAGCTGTGTCGAAACTGTCCAAACCTCCCAATTAACTTGTTTTGCATTAAACGACTCCGTTTGCTTCCTAAATAAAAATATAAGAATAATGAGTACATTTAGGCACCAAATAAGTATAAAAGACTAAACATTAAGGGAGAAAAATATGACACTTT